>NC_054877.1:1296408-1596408 GCF_018320785.1 Cheilinus undulatus | reverse complement strand
CAAATACATGCTAAATAAATACATAAATGAGTTTAAAGGCTCAAAATCTGAGATAAAAAGTCAACTTTATAAGTCCTAAAAGTCAAAATACAAAGTCAAAGTAAGGTTTTTAAAAGGTAAATATATAAACGAGAGTTTAAAAATTCAAAAATTCCAAATTGTGACTCTGAAAGTTCAAAATATGAGATAAAATTCTTGATCAGGTGTTAAGAGTCTCGATTATGAGTCAAAGTTAGGAGTTTAAAAGGTCAAGATTTGATTTAAAATAAAAATTTGTGAATCTAAAAGGTCAAAATTTGAGAGAAAAGGTCAAATTATGAAATAAAAATTCAAAACCTAAGTTTCAGTTATAATCTTGAGATGCAAAAATAAAATATGAAATGAAAACACAAATGAATTCCTGACTTTTTATGTAATTTTTTTCTACTCTCTACTTTTTCAGATTTTTATATCTTAAGGATTTTTTTTTTTTTTTTTTATCTTCAAGGTTAAATTTACATTTTTGTACTGGAGGAAATCTGCAGACCTCAGAGCAACAGGCCAATTCTAAATAAGATGGGATGTTGAGGGCCAGGTAAAACTGCACCGCGGGCCACATTTGGCCCCTGGGCCTTGAGTTTGACACCTGTGACTTAAATGGTAGAACTGGTATGATATATTACTCCATATAACAAAAGGCCATCTGAATTATCTAATGATGCTAAAACCCTACTCTTAAGTACTTTTTAACATAAAAATTCAGTTCTTATTTTCCTTATTATTGGGCTTTAGCCATTTAGCAGGTGTGTATATGATACCATGTCCTCTTGACTTGTCTGCATTACTGTAAAAAACATCAGCAAAATAAGCTTGTTGTGAAAGACTGATGAAGGAAGAACCCACAGTATCTAAACTGGTGCTCTCTGGTGTGTCTAGAGGCCGCTCTGGGTGCTCTGGCCAGAGTTTTGAGGGAGGACTGGAAACAGAGCGTGGAGCTGGCTACCATCATCATTTACGTCTTCTTCTGCTTCTCCAGGTAACATAGTAGGGCTGCTCCGTTATGGCCAAAATCATCATCATCATAGCTATTCAGACTGAGACTGAGATCATGATTATTAAAGAGTTATTAAGTTAAGTTAAGTTATTTTGTGCTGTTCCAGGTTAATCCATGTTGATTGGTCATAATTAAATATTCTGACTAAGTTCACAGACCAAAACCAAGGAGAGAGTGCTTTTTCACATCTCTCAGTCTTTAGTTTTACCAGAGTTAGGCCACAGACGTTCATCAGGTCTAGTTCTTTAGAGCAGTGGTTCCCAACCTTTTCAGCCCGGGACCCCAACAATAAAGGTGCAAGAGACTGGGGATCCCCACTGTACCTGAAGGTGGTTGAACACAGCCTTGCACAATCAAGAATAATCGTGTGCAGACAAGGCCACCCTTAAGGGGGAAATCGGGAGAGCTTTAACCTGAAAAATAACCACTCTTACCAAACAAGCAAGTATGTTTTTATGTTATTTTGTGTGGTAGCTAGCCTTCTTAAAAATGGGTTCAAATCACTTTTATTAAAAAAAGAAATAAAATGGGTTAAAAATGGCTAGAATAGGTTAATAATGGCAAAAATTGGTGGAAAAGGTGGTGAAACTGGATTTTAAAAGTAGCAGAAATTGGTTGAAAGTGGCAAAAAGGTGATAAAATTGGCAAAAAATAAGCAAAAAGTGGCAAAAATTGGTTAAAGTGGTAAAACAGGTATAGATAGTGGTAAGGGGAATTAAAAAGTGGCTGAATTGACTTTAAGTTGGCAAAAATGGGTGAAAAATTTGGTGAAATGGGATGAAAAATTGATATTAACTGGCAAAATGGGTTAACTAAGACAGAAAAATGGTCAGAAATGGGTTAAACTAGTAAAATGAGCATATTAAATACTGAATTGTGGTTAAAATGTGGTAAAAAGTGGTTAATAGAGGCAATGATGGGCCAACAGAGGCAACAATAGGTGAAAAGTGGCAAGACTTGGTTCAGAAATGGAAAAAAACAGGCATTAGTTATTTACATTACTTAGTTACTCACAGCTAACAGTAACTAGTTACACTACTAAACATAGCACAAAAAGTAAGGAAATTTGTGTTTGGTAGATTATTTCTTAGTTGTAACAATGCTTCTTGGCAATAAATCTTATATCATTGGAAAGCCTGTTTATTTCCCTTTTAAATGGAGCCACATATGTAAGGAACATGCATTTGTGGGATGAGCAGCAGAGTTGAGTATGTGGGTTGCACCCATGAAAAATGTGCCAAATCTTCTGCCAATGCTAAACAGCTGATTCTACTGTTGACTCTTGTTTGGTGTTTGGTGGATTGGATGATTGAAGTTCGAAGAAACAAGACATTCTCATGCTGATCACCAGCCTGGCTCCTCCTCCTCATGCTGGTCTCCAGCCTGGCTCCTCCTCCTCATGCTGGTCTCCAGCCTGGCTCCTCCTCCTCATGCTGGTCACCAGCCTGGCTCCTCTTCCTCATGCTCTTCACCAGCCTGGCTCCTCCTCCTCATGCTGGTCACCAGCCTGGCTCCTCCTCCTCATGCTGGTCACCAGCCTGGCTCCTCCTCCTCATGCTTCCCCATCCTGGAGGATAGAGTTCAGTCCCAGACTGTGGAGGTATGGGATTGCCACTGGTTGCAGAATCTCATCTCCATATCTCTCTGCATTGAGGTTTCCTCCAATGATGACAAGCAGCAATCAGCACAGCATTCTCAGCGTCTTCTCCACACTTTGACCCTTCGATCCAACTGCTGTAGGCAGAATCTGGACTCATCGCTGAACATAACGTTCCTCCACATGTGCAGGTTCCAGTGCACGTGTTGCCGACATCAGTGCAAACAGGCCTGACAGTGAAGGGCAGTCATGGCAGGCCTCCTGGAAGCGAGACCGGAGATCGGCTCTGTGGAGTCTGTTCTGGATTGTCTGGACAGAGAGCCATCAGCCATATCGTCCTGTAAACCTTGACTGTAAGTCAGTAGAAGACAGCCTATGGTACCTCAGTGCTGACAGGGTAAGGAAACGGTCATATTGTAGGTCGTTTCCACCGAGTGGTCCGGCTCAGTTCGGTGCGGTACGGCACGCTTTTTTTGGGCGTTTCCATAGAGAAAGGGTCTCAAAAAACCGACCCGTACTGTCCCACTTTTCGGCACCCTTCCGTAGGGGTGCCAATCTTACCTAACCGTACCAAAAAGGTGGAGCTACACACACAACAATAGGGGCAGCACTGACGTCACGTCAGCGTGCGGCTCTGCTGCTCGCCTCCCAGCTTCAATCACAGAAGTCTGCGCCGTGAGAAGGGGGGGAAAACGGGAGAAAATGGACCATTATCTGCCTATATGGGAAATATTTGGATATATTCGACGGAGATCCAGACTGTTTCCTGGTCTATGGATATTGGTATCTGGCCACAAATCAAGTTTCCTGACGTTTATCTGGATGATTTAAGAACACAAAGCCGAGCCCAGAGGCTTACATCAGCCTGATCCATCCGCCATGGATGAGAAACTAAATTAATGCTGAAGTTTAGTGAATACAAAGCCTTAGAACAGTTCATTCTCATCTGTAACTAGTTATCAATCTCCTTCTTACGTTAGATAACCTGTGAAAACATCGCTCTGTGGTTGTTGAACAGGCTCGTAAAACTTCAGGCTGCAGACTATTTACAATGAGATCAGTGCACTCCGGATTTCTGACTTAATCTAGCTTGATTTTAAGGCAGCGATTTCTCACAGTACAGCTCTAAACTTTCATATTTTGTCATAAACTGTTCTAGACTAGATATATTCATATATTAACGTAGCGTTACGACTCAAACCATCTCTGTACACGTATTCCATCAGCTGAGGATCTTTACTGACAGCAGTTAACATCATTAAAATGTAGCTATTTTTTAAAAAAGCACTTTCAGCTGAAATAAAGCTGTTTACTGCTTATTCCTGACTGATTTCTGTCACTCATCCTCTCTATAACTCTGCTGCTGGAACAGCTGACTCGCACTGTCTGTGACTTCACATGCATGCTTTTACAGCCCCGCCCACCCAAGTGAGAGCACGGGTGTCTGTGGAAACGCAAACTATTTGGGGGTTTAGCGTACCAAACCATACCAAACCGAACTGAATCAAACCAGACCCCCTGATGGAAACACGGCTTTGGGATGTTGTCTTCTTGGGAAGCCCACTTTGCGTCCTGTCTCTGACATTCCCCTTTAGATGGAACTTGGCCTTCAGTTTGGAGATGGTACTAGGGTTCACTCCAAACAATGCTGCAGCTTGGTTTTGTGGAACACCAGCTTGAAGTTGCCCTTTTCCACGGGTCTTATCCAGATCAGTCAAACATGGCATGCTGATTCCTGAGGCAGACATCTACTGACCACTTAAGCAGATTTGCAGCACATGGGGGTACTAGAAGCTCAAAACATCAATAGTCAATAGTCAATAGAAACAGCAAAATCAGCTGTTTGGCATTGGCAGAGAAGATTTGGCAAATTTTTCATGGGTGCAACCCACATACTCAGCTCTGCTGCTCATCCCACAAATGCATGATCCTTACAAATGTGGCTCCATTTAAAAGGGAAATAAACAGATTTTACTACAGTAGAAGATTTATTGCCAAGAAGCATTGTTACAACAAAGAAATAATCTACCAAATACAAATTTCATTACTTGTTTACTTGCTAAGTTTAGTTTCATTAGTTGTGGGTTACTCCATGTCACCTGACATCCTCTTGTCAAGAAAACACAATGCTAATCCTCACACACTCCCACATTAGTGTAATATAATATATGGCACTATTAAGTGACCAGGGTTCATGTACTCCATGAGAAAGTCTCCTGTCGAGTCCGTCTGTCATGTGTTCAGTCAGTGGTATTGATAAAGTCTTCCGACTGTTGTTGAAAATGCAGCTTTGGTAGGCCTCTGCATCATGCAGTTATCCTCATCTCTGTTTACCACACAGGACAGCAGGAGCAGAGTAACAGTCATCCTGTTATTCTGAAGCTCAAACTGCCCAGCTCTGACACACACAGTGGCACACATCCTTCAATGTCTACACGGTGTAACGTTTTTCTTCTTTTCCCTCCTAGTTTCTCCCAGTTTCATGGTGTGGTGAGTCATTATAAAATTGGAGCTTTATGTATGAGTGTGGTGGAGCACGAGCTGAAGAGACATGATGTTTGGCGTGAGGAATTACGCAAGAAAAACCAGGCTTATATCCTTCCATCTACTTCTATTTACCCTCTCAGTGCTAATGCTAATGCTAGTGCTAATGCTATGGTCCACCCCTTGCTGTGAAGCCTACCTTTTGTCCGTTAGTGTTCGTCATATGTGCCTTAACTCTCTAGTGTGTACGTGAATCTGCACCAGAGAACGGTTCTTTAAAAAGAGACCAGGACAAAGCCATGAGGAAGTACCAAGGCCTCCTCGCTAAACAGGAGCAGCTGCTCAGAGGTAGGTCCATCAGGTCTCAGAGCTGCTCTGTTTTGGTCGTAGTCCTGCTGCTTCCATGTGTAACGCCATGCAGTCCCATAGTTTGACAGATTATTTCTCTAAAAAATAAAACCACTTTAACCTTACCTTCACTTTGACCAGTACCCTGCCCTTGTTGCTCATTGGCAGCTGCTAGTTTTAAAGAGCTGTACCAGTGGTTTTCAAACTTAATCCCAGGGCCCCCTTTGCTAGATGAAAATATTTTACCCCCCTTCATACACATAGACACCTGATGTCCGTGTACATGGTAAGCATATATGAGATTATTACAGTGATATTCAGAGTCACATTTCAGGGATGCTAACACACCTATTTTCTCTCTCTCTTTTTGCCTATGTCCTCTCTCTCCTGTGTTTCCCAGTGTCTCTTTACCTCCTGTTGAACCTTGCCGAGGACACACGAACAGAGCTGAAGATGAGGAACAAAAACATTGTTGGTCTGCTGGTTAAAGTTCTTGAGCGAGAGGATGAGGAGCTGCTGGTCCTGGTGGTTTCATTCCTAAAGAAACTGTCCATCTTTCTGGAGAACAAGAATGACATGGTGAGTGGAAAAGTAGCTACAGCCACGGAGCTACCAGTGCTCCCATTTAATCTTATAAATCTGTTTTTGTTGTAGAAGCAGCGGTGCTAAATGTACAAAGCAGGATATTAGGACCAACAATAGAATCAGAGTGTCTGGAGATGCTGTACAGTCATGTTTTTTATTCTATATTTAGATATATTTTAGAGTGGGAATGATCAGCTGAACTAATCTTGCAGATTTGATACAGTTAAATTTGACAATGAGAGGCTTGATTATACACACTTCTTAGGGTAGTGTCTGCATGATGAGAAGGCCTGTGAGTTTGGTGTTCCAGGAATTTCCATAAATTTTCCTTAATTTCATGTTCTTTAAGCTAAAAACCTCCAGATTAATGCATGCAGAGAAGAAATAAGAAATGATGGCACTTAAATGTAGAATTACAGCTGTGACTGTACAAATCCTTGTACCAACAACGTTATGAGTTTAGAGTTAGTTACCATGGTGATCTAGCCAGCTTCCTCTGATCTTGCTTTATGAGATCCTCGCCGGCTTTGTGACTAACTGGAGCTTCAGACTTGGTTGAGAAAGCTCACTCGAAGAAAGCCTGAGTATGTTGAACCTGCTTTGTGATACACCCCTGTGTTTTTTTAACAAACTGCCTGATGACCTGAAATCTGTCATAGAAAAAGTCAAAGAATTTTCAGATAATGTCAGAAATGGCATAAGGAAGAACTGATTAGATTTTGGGAGTGATCCGGATCACCGTCTGGATCCAGGAATTTTTACAGGATTCTTCATCATTGGGAGATAGGACTGATCTGGAGGTCTGCACTCTCCAAGTGCTTTTCTAGTTTCTAATTTAACATGTTGATGGTTTGTTTCGTTGTTTCTGGGTGAATCTGTGGGTGTGTTTGGGGGTTGTCTGAATACTCTGATTTAGTGCATTTACATGCAGTTAAAAAGTTGAATCACTGTGCTAGTCTGGCTAAAGCAGGATTTTTAACATGCATCGATTTACTCTTGCATGTCTACCCTTCAGTTAGATCTAAACTTGACTTGGTGTTCTGTGACTCGGCCAGGCTTGGAGCATGGGCAGACACAGACATGGCAGAAATCATATAGCTGTCTGCTGTGCTGTCCCTCTGAGAAGGGAGGACGATATTCTGCTCCAGTGCTTGTTTATTGAAATGAGGATTATAGTCAGGTTACTTACTTACTGAGCATGACTGAACTCTCAGTGTAAACAAACTTTGTGTCTTTACCAGGGCTCTTTTATGATAGATTCCTTTGTTGTGTTCCATTTTTGTTTTATATACACTCCCCTCTAAAAGTATTGGAATGGTGAGGCCATTTCCCTTATATTTGCTGTAGACTAAAAATATTTGGGTTGACATCAAAAGATAAATATGAGACAAGAGATCAACATTCCAGCTTTTATTTCCGGATGTTTACATCTGGATCTGATGTACAACTTAGGAGATAGTTTTATTTGTAACAGAACATCAAATTTTTAGGTGATCAAAATTATTGGAACAGAGAGACTTAGAACAGATTCAAGTAAGACTCATTATTTAGTTGTAAATCCTTTACTTGCAGTAACTGCATCAAGCATGTGACCACTGACATAATCAAACTTAACCATTCTCCTTTTGTGATGCTTTTCCAGGCTTTCACGGCAGCCTCTCTCAGTTGTTTGTTTTGGGAGGTTACTCCCTTCAGTCTCCTCTTTAGCAGCTAAAATACTCTAAAGGGTTTAAGTCTGGAGATCAGCTTGGCCAGTCTAACACCTTCCACTTCTTGCCCCTGATGAACTCCAGAAGAAGCCATGCAAGCCCAAGCCATGACATTACCTCCACTGTGTTTCACAGATGAGCTTGTATGTTTGGGATCATGAGCAGATCATTTCTTTCTCCAAACTTTAGTCTTTCCATCACTTTGGTAAATGTTGATCTTTGTTTCATCAGTCCAGATAACTTTGGCCCAGTATTTTTGAGAATCTTCTCTGTGCTTTGGCACATTCCAGCCTGGCCTCCCTGTTCTTGCTAATGAGTGGAGAGCATCTTCTGGTGGTAGCTTCTGTACTTATGTTCATCAAGTGTTCTGTGAACGGTAGAAAGTGATACCTTCACTCCTTTCCTCTGGAGGTTGTTGCTGATGTCACTAACAGTAGATGGTGATACCTTCACTCCTGTCCTCTGGAGGTTGTTGCTGATGTCACTAACAGTAGAAGGTGATACCTTCACTCCTGTCCTCTGGAGGTTGTTGTTGATGTCACTAACAGTAGATGGTGATACCTTCACTCCTGTCCTCTGGAGGTTGTTGCTGATGTCACTAACAGTAGAAGGTGATACCTTCACTCCTGTCCTCTGATGGTTGTTGTTGATGTCACTAACAGTAGATGGTGATACCTTCACTCCTGTCCTCTGGAGGTTGTTGCTGATGTCACTAACAGTAGATGGTGATACCTTCACTCCTGTCCTCTGGAGGTTGTTGCTGATGTCACTAACAGTAGATGGTGATACCTTCACTCCTGACCTCTGGAGGTTGTTGTTGATGTCACTAACAGTAGATGGTGATACCTTCACTCCTGTCCTCTGGAGGTTGTTGTTGATGTCACTAACAGTAGATGGTGATACCTTCACTCCTGTCCTCTGGAGGTTGTTGCTGATGTCACTAACAGTAGATGGTGATACCTTCACTCCTGTCCTCTAGAGGTTGTTGCTGATGTTACGAACAGTAGATGGTGATACCTTCACTCCTGTCCTCTGGAGGTTGTTGCTGATGTCACTAACAGTAGATGGTGATACCTTCACTCCTGTCCTCTGGAGGTTGTTGCTGATGTTAAGAACAGTAGATGGTGATACCTTCACTCCTGTCCTCTGGAGGTTGTTGCTGATGTCGCTAACAGTAGATGGTGATACCTTCACTCCTGTATTCTGGAGGTTGTTGCTGATGTCACTAACAGTAGATGGTGATACCTTCACTCCTGTATTCTGGAGGTTGTTGCTGATGTCACTAACAGTAGAAGGTGATACCTTCACTCCTGTCCTCTGGAGGTTGTTGCTGATGTCACTAACAGTAGATGGTGATACCTTCACTCCTGTCCTCTGGAGGTTGTTGCTGACGTCGCTAACAGTAGATGGTGATACCTTCACTCCTGTATTCTGGAGGTTGTTGCTGATGTCACTAACAGTAGATGGTGATACCTTCACTCCTGTCCTCTGGAGGTTGTTGCTGATGTCACTAACAGTAGATGGTGATACCTTCACTCCTGACCTCTGGAGGTTGTTGCTGATGCTACGAACAGTAGAAGGTGATACCTTCACTCCTGTCCTCTGGAGGTTGTTGTTGATGTCACTTACAGTAGAAGGTGATACCTTCACTCCTGTCCTCTGGAGGTTGTTACTGATGTCACTAACAGTAGATGGTGATACCTTCACTCCTGTCCTCTGGAGGTTGTTGTTGATGTCACTAACAGTAGAAGGTGATACCTTCACTCCTGTCCTCTGGAGGTTGTTGTTGATGTCACTAACAGTAGATGGTGATACCTTCACTCCTAACCTCTGGAGGTCGTTGTTGATGTCACTAACAGTAGAAGGTGATACCTTCACTCCTGTCCTCTGGAGTTTGTTGTTGATGTCACTAACAGTAGATGGTGATACCTTCACTCCTGTCCTCTGAAGGTTGTTGCTGATGTCACTAACAGTAGATGGTGATACCTTCACTCCTGTCCTCTGGAGGTTGTTGCTGATGTGTTAACAGTAGATGGTGATACCTTCACTCCTGTATTCTGGAGGTTGTTGCTGATGTCACTAACAGTAGATGGTGATACCTTCACTCCTGTCCTCTGGAGGTTGTTGCTGATGTCACTAACAGTAGATGGTGATACCTTCACTCCTGTCCTCTGGAGGTTGTTGCTGATGTGTTAACAGTAGATGGTGATACCTTCACTCCTGTCCTCTGGAGGTTGTTGCTGATGTCACTAACAGTAGATGGTGATACCTTCACTACTGTCTTCTGGAGGTTGTTGCTGATGTCGCTAACAGTAGATGGTGATACCTTCACTCCTGTCCTCTGGAGGTTGTTGCTGATGTCACTAACAGTAGAAGGTGATACCTTCACTACTGTCTTCTGGAGGTTGTTGCTGATGTTACGAACAGTAGATGGTGATACCTTCACTCCTGTATTCTGGAGGTTGTTGCTGATGTCGCTAACAGTAGAAGGTGATACCTTCACTCCTGTCCTCTGGAAGTTGTTGCTGATGTCGCTAACAGTAGATGGTGATACCTTCACTCCTGTCCTCTGGAGGTTGTTGCTGATGTCACTAACAGTAGAAGGTGATACCTTCACTCCTGTATTCTTGAGGTTGTTGCTGATGTTACGAACAGTAGATGGTGATACCTTCACTCCTGTCTTCTGGAGGTTGTTGCTGATGTCGCTAACAGTAGATGGTGATACCTTCACTCCTGTCCTCTGGAGGTTGTTGCTGATGTTACTAACAGTGTTTTTAGGGTCTTTCTTTACAGCTTTCCTGCAATGTTTCTGTTGGTCAACTGCTGCTGTTTTCTGTCTAACTGTTCGACGTCTGTACTTTAGTGGTGTCATTTTTTTCTTCAGGAAATTCCAAACAGTTGTACTGGCTATGGCCAATGTTTTTGCAGTGGTTCTGATTTATTTACCATCTTCTCTCAGCTTCACAATCACTTGTTTTTCACCCATCGACAGCTCTCTGGTTTTCATGTCGGTTACACCTCTTACTCCAAATCCAGTCTGCACAGGCAAATCTGAAACTGAATGTAGACATTCAGCACTGTTTATAGTTTGAATAATCAATGTGATAGCACACACCTGTCAGTCACATGTTACAATACTTTTGCTCACATGAAAAATGGGTGGGTTCAAACAAAGAGTGCTATCTCCTAAATTGTGTATGAGATCCAGATGTAAACACCTGAAAATAAACACTAAAATGTTGATCTCTTGTCTCATATTTGTCTTTTGATGTCAAACCCCAAAATTTTCAGCCTACTGCAAAAATAAGGGAAATGGCCTCACCGTTCCAACACTTTTGCAGGGGAGTGTATTAGTTTTAGTTGTAAATGATTTAGCCTTTTTTATTCCTCACCTGCCTGAATGTATTCTGTCTTCATGTTATCTTGCAGTTATCCTTTTAACTACATAAACTTTCACTCAATGTCTGAGTTTGTGTTTTGCAGGCTGAGGTTAATATTATTGAGCGATTAGCTCATCTGGTTTCCTGTGACCATGAAGATTTGTCAAACCTGACACTGCGTCTGCTGCTAAACCTCTCATTTGATTCTGGACTTCGAGCAAAGATGGTGGAAGTTGGACTTTTACCAAAACTGACTGCCTTGTTAGGTAAGTATACACTAAATCCATTTCCAGTGCCTATAAAAAGTACTGACCCGCCTGGATCAATCATGGTCAATAGAATTTGTTTTTTTCAACAACAAAAATATACAAAACCCTCTTTAAGCCAAAGTGAAAACAGATTTCTACAAAGTAATGTCAATTACATTAAAAAAGTTACAGTATTAATATTCCCCCCTTCTAGTCAGTATTTAGTAGGGTCACCTTTGTCTGCAGTCACAGCTTTGAGTCTGTGTGGATAGGTCTCAGTCAGGATCAAACATCTGGACTCTGGAATTTTACTCCATTCTTCCCTGATAAACTGCTCTAGCTCTGTCAGGTTGATCAGGGATCAGGAGGGAACAGCCCTTTTCAAGTCCGGACACTAATCCTCTATTGGATTGAGGTCTGGGCTTTTAGTCAGTCACTCCAGAACATTCTCCTTGTTGTCTTTAAACCGTTTTCTCTGTATGCTTCAGCTCATTGTCTTAGTGGAAAATTAATCTTGTCTAAGCCGTAGTTCTCTGTCAGACTGAAGAACGTTGTCCTCCAGAATTCTCCTATATTTTACTGCATTCATTTTCCCTCTACCTTTACAAGCCTTCCAAGCCCAGGTGCTGAGAAGCATCCCCACATCATGATGCTGCTGAGAAGCATCCCCACATCATGATGCTGCTGAGAAGCATCCCCACATCATGATGCTGATGAGACACATCTCCACTTCATGATGCTGCTGAGAAGCATCCCTACATCATGATGCTGCAAAAAAGCATCCCTACATCATGATGCTGCAAAAAGCATCCCCACATCATGATGCTGCTGAGAAGCATCCCCACATCATGATAATGCTGAGAAGCATCCCCACATCATGATGCTGCTGAGAAGCATCCCCACATCATGATGGTGCTGAGAAGCATCATCACATCATGATGCTGCTGAGAAGCATCCCCACATCATGATGCTGCTGAGAGGCATCCCCACATCATGATGCTGCTGAGAGGCATGCCCACATCATGATGCTGCTGAGAAGCATTCCCACATCATGATGCTGCTGAGAGGAATCCCCATATCATGATTCTGCTGAGAAGCATCTTCACATCATGATGCTGCTGAGAAGCATCCCCGCAGCATGATGCTGCTGAGAAGCATCTCCACATCATGATGCTGCTGAGAAGCATCTCCACATCATGATGCTGCTGAGAAGCATCCCCACATCATGATGCTGCTAAAAGCATCCCCACACCATGATGCTGCTAAAAAGCATCCCCACATCATGATGCTGCTGAGAAGCATCCCCACATCATGATGCTGCTAAAAGCATCCTCACACCATGATGCTGCTGAGAAGCATTCCCATATCATGATGCTGCTGAGAAGCATCCCCACTTCATGATGCTGCTGAGAAGCATCCCCACATCATGATGGTGCTGAGAAGCATCCCCACTTCATGATGCTGCTGAGAAGCATCCCCACAGCATGACATTGCTGAGAAGCATCCCCACTTCATGATGCTGCTGAGAAGCATCCCCACAGCATGACATTGCTGAGAAGCATCCCCACTTCATGATGCTGCTGAGAAGCATCCCCACATCATGATGGTGCTGAGAAGCATCATCACATCATGATGCTGCTGAGAAGCATCCCTACATCATGATGCTGCAAAAAAGCATCCCAACATCATTGGTGCTGAGAAGCATCCCTACATCATGATGCTGCTGAGAACCATCCCCACATCATGATGGTGCTGAGAAGCATCATCACATCATGATGCTGCTAAAAGCATCCCCACATCATGATGCTGCTGAGAAGCATTCCCATATCATGATGCTGCTGAGAAGCATCCCCACACCATGATGCTGCTGAGAAGCATTCCCATATCATGATGCTGCTGAGAAGCATCCCCACTTCATGATGCTGCTGAGAAGCATCCCCACATCATGATGGTGCTGAGAAGCATCATCACATCATGATGCTGCTGAGAAGCATCCCCACTTCATGATGCTGCTGAGAAGCATCCCCACATCATGATGGTGCTGAGAAGCACCATCACATCATGATGCTGCTGAGAAGCATCCCCACAGCATGACATTGCTGAGAAGCATCCCCACTTCATGATGCTGCTGAGAAGCATCCCCACATCATGATGCTGCACTCTACTAGCACCAACTGTCTGGACCTCTCTTGACTTACGTCACTCACTTTAATGAGGCTGAATATTTATGCGGTCACTTATTTTACATAACAGATTTTTATTAATTGACATTATTCTGTTGTAAATCTGCTTAAATGATTGTTGATTATTTTTTGTGCCAAAACAAGCTAAATTTTTTTGACCATGATTGATTATAAAACCAATAGAAGGGTAAAACATCCAAGGTGGTCAGGTTCTGTTTTGGAACTGTACACAGTGTGTCTGCCTCATACGTACTGTTTAATTTAATTATGTCTGTGCATCTCCAGTTTTTTCCTAACATTTCTCTTAAGATTGCTCATTTTATTTGTTTTTAAGAGTCAGAAAAACAGAGGGATTCCAGTGGACCTAAATCAAATCAGATATCAGTGTTTCATGTTTTATATCATGGAAGGAGGGAAATTGAGTTTTTGCCTGAATCTTGTTTTTGCACACGTATTGGATTGATGCAACATTCATCATAACTCCGAATATAAAACTATTTTTGTTATGTTTATTGTGATACAGGTGATGAGAACAACCATCAGGTAGCCCTGAGAATCCTCTACCATATCAGCATTGATGACCGCTTTAAGGGCATGTTTGTTTACACAGACTGCATTCATCAGGTAAACGAACTGCAGTACAACCATAAAACATCTTTTCCTCGTGTGCATTTGTTTCCATCATTCTAATGTCACATGTGTATTTGTGCTTGTTTTTAGCTCATGCAGCTGCTGTATGAGCATACTGAGGAGGAAATTGAAACTGAGCTCATCTCCATCTGCATCAACCTGGCTGCAAACAAGAGGAATGCACAGCTCATGTGTGAAGGTAGATGTATATGAGTGGGTTTAATACCAGATGCAAAAAAAATCCAGCCAGTTCATTTTGTCTTCTTATTCTGAATATTGTTCTTGGGTTTCTCTTTTTTTCGAACAAATAATTGTAGGAGATGTTTTTTTTACCTTGACATGTTTCGACTGTCATCTGCAGTCTTCCTCAGAAGCGTCAGCTGACCGCTGTGACCTGTCCTTATATTCTGTTCTTCCCAGGTGTGGTCAACCTGACGGACCTGACAGGTCTATCAGGCTGACCCCAGCCCCCGCCGCCCGATGGTCTCTGGAGGAGAGAGTCCCAGGTGTGGGAGGGCATGAGTGCTCCCTTGTCCCGGTTGATGGTGGTTTTTTCCGCTTCCTGATTTCAATGGCCTCTTTAATCCAGCGATTGTGTTTATTGTTCTCTGACCCCGTAATTCTTGCGTAGTCCCAGTCCATGATGTGATTTTGTCTTTTGCAATGGTCTGATACGGCTGATTTGATTTGGCTTAGAATAATTGGAACAATAAACACAAGTGCTGGATTAAAGAGGCCGTTGAAATCAGGAAGTGGGAAAAAACCACCATTAACCGGGACGAGGGAGAACTCATGCTCTCCCACACCTGGGACTCTCTCCTCCAGAGACCATCGGGCGGCTGGGGGCGTGGTCAGCCTGATAGACCTGTCAGGTCCGTCAGGTTGACCACGCCTGGGAAGAACAGAATATAAGGACAGGTCACAGCGGTCAGCTGGCGCTTCTGAGGAAGACTGCAGATGACAGTCGAAACATGTCAAGGTAAAAAAAACATCTACAATTATTTGTCTGAAAAAAGAAACCCAAGAATAACAGATGCAAAAATGTGGGACGAACAGAGCTGGCAGTGAAGTAACAGCTGTGCCTACCCCACCAACAGCTGCCCCCAACTTTAACAAAGTCTGGTTTGGCCCATGGTCCGCTTTTGTTGCCCTTTTTTATCCAAACAAAAAATAAGAATACAAAAAAGTCATGTTTTGTTATTTCAGTACCGTTTTAGAGGGAAAAAGGGAATAGTTTTTTAAATTGACTAATTATTGATTATTAAATTAATATTGCATAAATGGTTGATTTTAGTTTCCACACTGATATTTCTCAGTTTCATCATTTGATATGTCGACTTTGTGCTGTTTTAATTCGTTCTAACACACTCTGTTGTTTAAAAGTGACATTATGCTGAGATGGTGGTCTGTGAGCCCTGGAGTGTTTGTGTTTAAGGCGAGCTTCTGCTGTTTCTGTGCGTCAAGGAAATGGGCTGAAGATGCTGATGAAGAAAGCTCTGAAAATGAAAGACTGCCTTCTGATGAAGATGATCAGAAACATCTCACAGCACGATGGACCGACCAAGCCATTGTTTATAGTGAGTGTTCAACAGCCATGAGAGCTCCGACAGCAACTGTCCTGACAACCTGAAACCTTCAAATCTGCCAGGCTATAGCTTTAGGTTTCATGTGGTGGGCCTGATATAAACCAGACAGCTTCAACTCTTATGGGAAGGCTTTCCACAAGGTTTAGGAGTGTGTTTATGGGAATGTTTGACCATTCTTCCAGAAGCTCATTTGTGAGGTCACACACTGGTGTTGGACCAGAAGGCCTGGCTCTCAGTCTCTACTCTAATTCATCCCAAAGGTGTTCTATGGGGTTGAGGTCAGGACTCTGTGCAGGCCAGTCAAGTTGATCCACACCAAACTCTCTCATCCGTGTCTTTATGGACCTTCCTTTGTGCACTGGTGCACAGTCATGTTGGAACAGGAAGGGACCATCCCCAAACTGTTCCCACAAAGTTGGGAACATGGAATTGTCCAAAATCTCTTGGTATGCTGAAGCATTCAGATTTCCTTTTTACTGGAACTAAGGGGCCAAGCCCAGCTCCTGAAAAACAAGCCCACACCATAATCCCCCCTCCACCAAACTTTACACTTGGCACAATGCAGTCAGACAAGAACCGTTCTCCTGGCAACCGCCAAACCCAGACGCATCCATCAGATTGACAGATGGAGAAGCGCGATTCGTCACTCCAGAGAAGGCGTCTCCACTGCTCTAGAGTCCAGTGGCGGTGTGCTTTACACCACTGCATCCAACACTTTGTATTGCACTTGGTGACACAGTGCTTGGATGCAGCTGTTACCATGGAAACCCATTCCATGAAGCTCTCTACCACTGTTCTTGAGCTAATCTGAGGGCCACATGAAGTTTGGAGGTCTGTAGCCATTGACTCTGCAGAAAGATGGTGACCTCTGTGCACTATGACCTCAGCATCCGCTGACCCCGCTCCATCAGTTTACGTGTCCTACCACTTGGTGGCTGAGTTGCTGTTGTTCCCAATGGCTTCCACTTTGTTATAATACCACTGACAGTTGACTGTGGAATATTTAGGAGCCAGGAAATGTCACCACTGGACTTGTTGCACAGGTGGCATCCTATCACAGTACCACGCTGGAATTCACTGAGCTCCTGAGAGCGAGCCATTCTTTCACTAATGTTTGGAGAAACAGTCTGCATGCCTAGGTGATGATTTTATACACCTGTGGACATGGAAGTGATTGGAACACCTGATTTACATTATTTGGATGGGTGAGTGAATACTTTTGGCAATATAGTGTATATAGCCAGAATTAGGGATGTCCCAGATGTGCTTATTTTGCCGATACCTGTACCTGTCAAACTTTGGGTTTTGTCAGGGCAGCTGGAGTTTACTAGAATGTCCTGTAACCTGATAAAAGAAGCATGGCAGTCATCTTTATTCTGTCAACTACATGCTTTTACTGTCTGTAAAACTTGGCGCCTAGTCTGCGTATCCAATAGTTATTTTTCATGGAAAAAGTTAGCTGCTGCTTATATACTGTATATATAGATTCTGAATCCACCAGCAACACTGAAATGATTTTAGAACTCGCTGATAACTGCCTGATAAAGTGTGACTCAGGGAGAGTTGGCCAACCTCTCTGTCAGCACACCCACATACAGTCAAAAATGGTTGATATATTTAGTCAGACCAATGAAAACATATTTTTTTTACTCAAATACTCCTTATATTCTATCTAAAGTTGTACCAGGACTGACTAGCACATTTAGATCATGTGGCTCGGGATAGTATAGTCTGGCTCAGGTATTCTGAACACGTGCCACACATCCAGTGTTGGCTTTGATAATGAATTTTAACTTCTGTGGGGTATTTAATCAGATTTCATTTCGATGTCCTAAAGAGGATGAACTTTTGAAATGCTTGGGTGGGATCAGTCTTTTGTGATGCAGTCCGAGAAATCTACAGATCCAGGCGATGATAGTCTCCTGACTGTTTCTTTGTTTCTGTCAGGACTATGTTGGTGACCTGGCAGCAGAAATACGTGCAGAGGAAGAGGAGGAGTGGGTCCTGGAGTGCCTGGGTACTCTGGCCAATCTTACCATCCCTGACCTGGACTGGGAGTTGGTGGTCAAAGAGTATAATCTGGTACCTTTCCTCAAAGACAGACTGAAACCAGGTACTGTTTAGCTGTAGATCAGCGTTTCCCTCTCCACTCTGTGCTCGAGCTTTAGTGGCTTTGCTTTGGTTGTATTAGTCCCTGTGTACAGTTCATTCATGCACACCTGCTCTCTTCACAACAGCAGCCTGTCACTCTTTCTCATGTTTTTATTCAACAAACACAGCTATATAAAATATATGCTATATTATAACCAACGCCATGTAAGCTAGATTAAACTCAAACTCTTCTTTCCTGCAGGCCGGGCTTGTATAAACTAGATGATGATCTCCTTCAATCACAGACATTAACAGACTGGTTTGTTTAACTTTACAGCCTTTGAACAATCATCACGGGCAAACCAGGGGGAGTAAACATCAATATGAAAATCAGGAACAAATCCCACAAACCGATGTGCAGATGGAGCAACAATAAAAACAAATCTGTGGCTTTACTGCACTGTATTTCCATAATCCAGGGTCACTTTACCGCTTTGAAATACCCAGTTAGAGCTGAGAGCTTTGAAATCTCTGATTGTGATTATTTTTTTTATAATTAAAGTTTTATTTGCTTTTATAACATTGAACAAAAACAAAGTATAAACAAAAAGAAATCTATAATTACAAACGCAAAAAAAACAGGCAGGAAACATGATCGACATTGATAAAGATACAGTCCATTTGATACAATAATGGAGCATCCTTGATGCAGGATCTGAACCATTACACTAATGTGCTTATACAGTCCATCCTTTTCTTGACCAGATCAGGTTCTTTCTTCCAAAATATGCGGGCTAAAATTGTGCCATTGCTCCTTAGATAAATCATCTTTCTTGTTTAGTTTTTCAAACATCTTTTCACATGCAACTATTGCCATAATATCTTCTTTTCATATTTTCAATGTCAAAATTTTTGGCTCCTTCCAGAACCGCAGGATTAACCGAGGACATGCTATCACACCAGTCATCAATACTCTAAATGCATACTTGCTTTAGTTAGGTACAACTGTTTTATCTCCCAGGAGAAATAACTGTGGCGATCTAGGAAAACGACATTTTAACCAATCCTCCATAAGATCCAAAACACATTTCCATAATGGGAAGACCATCCGGCAGTCCCATAACACATGAATACAAGTACCACATTCTGTTTTACACTTCCAACACGAACCATCTTTATTTAATCCCATACTGTGTAATCTTGTAGGAGTGTAATAGTATCTGTTAAGAATCTGATGTTGTATAAATTTTCCCCTGGCTTCTCTAATGTATTTCCCATTATTGGAGAGAGTCTTGTCCCATGTTTCATCATCTACTGTATATCCTAGATCTTCCTCCCAAATCCCCTTGAGATTTTTTTTTTATTGTTGCTTAACCATGGGCATATTTCATACCATTTTGATGCTTTAACCGAAATTACCGGAAGGTGAAAATTTTGTCTGATTGTGATTATTTTGACTTGTTAAAACTTGGTATGAATTGTTGGATTGAAGCTACTGACCATTTTTATGGCATTCTCATTTTTATTAAGAAAAAACAGAGAAACATGAGGACTGGAGGAATTTTGCTACTGTTCTAGAAAAAAGTAACTTAAATGTTTGTTGTTTTAATCTCGATGATCAGAGCTCACAGAAATCTAAACTCTCTAAACATCAGAATATCAAAGACATCAGTCTGAAAGGATTTATGATCCAGAAATGTGGATCTTCTGGTAAATCCTCCTCATTTCTCTCTCAGTGCTTGGTCTGACCTCCTTCTTCATGAATTCCTGCGTCTCTGCTTGTGTCATGGAACCAATCAGTCCGTGGTCTTGCTGGGGGGTTACGAAGCCCAGGTTCTCTGATAGCAGCCTTCAGCTGGTCTGGATTGTTGAATCTGGGGTCTCTCATCTTCCAGGGATCCTCTATAGCAGGGCTATTCAATTACAGATTCAACCAGGACAAATTTTAAAATCAAGAAATGTAGCCGGGCCAGACATGTTTGGCACCTAGTGAGCAGCTGCTAATGCCAAATTTGGAACCAATACAGATGAATTTGATGAAAAATATGAATTTTTATTCATAGTCTCCCTTTTAAATTTGGCAACAAAAGCACATGAGAAAGTGCATGAAAACACAACAACAGAGCTGGATTTGAACATAACCTGAGGTAGTAGAAATGATTTTTTCTCTTGAATAAAAATACCAAAAATAAATAGAAAAAATAAAATGAAATTCTTTAAATAATAAATTTGGTCACATCCTACCCAAGTGCATAAAAACAAATACGCACAGATGTAGCTGCAGATAAAAAGGACATGTTTTATACTCAGGTATCTTGGGGCTACTTCTGTCAGCATCGCCGGGCTTTACACAACGCAATGCATTGTAGGTAGGCTGTTGGTAGACGACGCAGAGTGTTGCATTCTGGGTCTGAAATAGTATGGAAATTTAAAAAAACTTGTGAAACAGGTTGCCCTCTGCCTCTGCGGCTTGCCACAGGCTGGGCCCTTTGGGGGTTGGTTTTGGGCCGCATGTGACCCCCGGGACGCTAATTGAACAGGCCTGCTCTATGGGGTTCAGGGTAGACCAGTTGGCAGGCCAGTCAAAACCCAGTAACACCATGGTCAGTAAACCAGTTTCTGGTAGTTCTGGCTTCACTGTGGGACGGTGCTTAGTCCTACTGAAAAGGGAAACTGGTATCAGAATCAACTCCTGGTATGTGTGGTGGTTCCTGATCGTCTGATTCCAGTCTCAGTCCAGTCCTTGTGAAGCTCCCCTCAGTTCTTGAATCTGTTTGACAATCCTCTGAAGGCTGAGCTCGTCCCTGCTGGTTGGTCTCCTTTTCTTCCACACTTTTCCCTTCAGTCAGCTTTCATAAATGTGCCCTGATCCAGCCTCTGAGAGCAGCCTGAACTTTCAGCAGTGGCCTTCTGTGGCTTACCCTCCTCATGGAGGTGATCATGATCTATAATCATTAATAAAACAGTTTCATTGAATCCAAGAGCAATACGACTTCGCTGCAATGATAAATTAAGGCTGGTCTATTTTAATAGACCACATCAGAGAGTACGGTCTCGCCCTGCCCTCCTTGTTAAGTGTCTCGGGAGGACTTTGGTGAATTGGCGCTATACCAACAATAATTGATTGATGGAATGCGTCAGTGATTGTCTTGTGGATAAAAGTCCAGTCAGCAGTCTTCCCCATGATTGTGGTAGTGTGTCCTGGACCAGAGGAAGAGAATGAAGCCTCAGGAATCCTTTGCACAATGTTCTAATATTTTGTGAAAGTAGATTTTAGATTTGTGTGAGCCGTAATCATCCAGATTAAAACAGAAAAAGTCTTCAAATATTTAACTCTGAGATGAATTAGAGAAATGTGACTTTCTGAAGTAACTCAGGAAAAAAAAGAACTTTTAGTTGATTTTCTATTTTTTTGAGAAACACCTGTAGATGTTCAGTTCTGCCATTTTAAAGGTTTCATCCTTGCTGCTGGTCTGGTTTAAAGTGTTGGCGACTCTAACCTGAGGTTTCCAGTGGTATGGCAGCATTTGGTCTGTTCCTGTAAGTTTTCAGAGAAAGTGCAGAAATAAAACAGAGTCTTTTCATTAATCTCAATGTTATAGCTCTAATATTTCTGAAAGCCTGTGTCACCAGCTGTGGTGTGTTTTATGACATATGGCAAAAGGAGCTGGTAAGTGTAAATCTGTGGGTCAGGTGTTAATTATTTTTGTCCTGTGTCTTCTCTGCGCGGCGGTTCGGCAGGGATGAATGATAACATGCCAACATTTAGCATATAGAAAGCAATGGTGTCCATGTAGAGACTGTTCATTTTATCTTGCATGTTTTTAACAGTCTTTTTTTTTTTTTTCAGGCTCAGCTGAGGACGACCTCATCCTGGAGGTCGTGATAATGATTGGAACCGTTTCCATGGACGATGCCTGTGCTGCTATGTTGGCCAAATCTGGCATCATTCCTGCACTTATTGAGCTTCTTAATGGTAATATACTCACTTTGATTTAAGAGTTTGTGTAACACAGTTGCAGTGCGTAGTAATTGTTTGGACCAATTTTATGATTTTGAGTTTCCTATGTCAATACGCTCTCAGTAGTTGAGCTGAAGTATTATGCCGTGAGTTTGTATGACTTGTAACTTTGATCTATCGCTAAACGTGAATGTTAATGAAAGGAAAAAGACTTTGATGATTGTAGAACATAGGTTTCTTTGACCTGTTGGCTGTATTACTGTGTGAACAGGTACAGTTTATGGAAGGAAGAGCATTTATATCATATCATTTATGAAGCAGTCACCCCAACAGAAGGTTCAGGATGTAGGCTTTATCTGTGAATATTTGTTTTAACTTTGAACTTCCTTCTGACAGCATGGAGCATGAGCAAGCATCAGTGACCAACTTAGCTACATTCAGTAGTTTCCTGTTGAAGCGTCCCACAGCCTTTTACCACAGTGCCCTGTTTCTCAATCTTTCTTTGTTGGATCTTTGTTTGTATAGCCCCAATTCAAGATAGGAGTTACCCCAAGATGCTTTACAAGGGGGGCGGTCTAGACCATACTCTCTAGACCAGTGTTAATCATAAATATTACAGTAGACTATACTCTACTGTAATAGATCGTATACCAACTAGCTCAGTCTCCTGAAGTACTGTGACCTGCAGAGGTGTGCGGCTATAAAGCAGTCATCTACTCTTCCTCTGAAACAGTAAAAGCCTAATCCTGGTGTCAGACTTTTAATTCTGTCCTTTGGTTTGTGGACTGCAGCCCAACAGGAGGATGATGAGTTTGTGTGTCAGATCGTCTACGTCTTCTATCAGATGGTGTTTCACCAAGCCACTCGAGATGTCATCATCAAAGACACACGTATCCTTCTCACAGTGCATCCATCCATCTTCACCTGAGACAGGAAGTCACCTGACTGTCTCCTTTTAAAGGAGCCTACAATGATATGTTACAATGGGGCTGGGCGAGTTACACCTAATATCATGTTTTCATCCTTTATAGTTGAATGGTCATACATGATGTCTTTTTTCTGTAATGGTCTGATGACCAACATATCCAACTGTGACATGATTCTAGCTGTCTGATACCAGGACTACATAACCTGAAGTCTGAGACAGCCAACACTGGGAAAGGTTTTGTTTCTAATGGTCAAAACTGCAGCCAGACACCTGTACACTGTCTAAATGCACAAAAATGAAGCAAACATGTTGGTATATTATCATTTTTAACCCCTTACTCCTTGCCTGTTCCACCCACTTTTTCTAATGCTGGCAACATTAAAACCAGTTAGTGTTCAGGACTTTGCATGCTAGAGGAAAAACTGCCCAGTATTTGGTGTTTAGGACTGTCATACTGAAATAAGAACATGAAACGAATCAATAGATTCATTTAATATTCTAACATTTTATTTAGAATTATCTACACAATGTTAATGACCCATTTAGACTCAACATTACTAATAGATTATCTCCTGGTCAAGTACTGTTAGTGGTCCTTACCAAGGTTGTTATAGTTAACTAAAACTAAACAACTAAAACTAAAATTCAAAAATCGTTTTAGTTAACTGAAACTAAATCAAGCTAAGCTAAGCTAAGCTTTACCAAATAAATGAAAACTAACTAAAACTGTATAGTGCACTTACAAAACTAATTAAAATAATACAAAACTAACTAAAATGAAATAAACAGGAGACAAAAATCTCCTTGGTTTTGGTCTTTGACACAACCATACTGACTGGCACCTACATCAGAGTCTGGGGAGGGTAAAATGGCCTGATCTGATTGGTTAAGACTTCATACAGTGGTAGTTTTATGTCTGGAGTTGTATTCAAACATCATCTTTTTTTTTTTTTTTTTTTTTTAAATTTTATTAGTGAAAAAGTGAAAATACACAGAACAGTAACAAGAAAACAAAACAAACATGCACACATACAAAAAAAGCAAAACCAAAGAGACAAACAAATGAAATCGATTGATCAAGAAAAATAAAAAACAAGTAATCATATATATATATACATAAAAACAAAACAGACATTATTATGGTTTGGTGTTGGATAATCCATGGTGTGTTCAGGTGTCCTGGCTTACATAGTATAAATTACTCAAGTCTTGTAAGTTAAGGGGAATGGGGGATGGTTATAAAGAAGGTATAGTTGTCCTATAAATAAAACAAAATAATAAAAAAAAGGGGATGGGGGGACTAATTAGACTCACAATTATATCAGAAATTGAAGTGATAATATTAATGGTAATAGTAGTACTAAAAAATAACAGTTATTATAATATAATAACAACAATGATAGTAGGCATACAATAATAACAGCACACTTACACACCGCCATACATGTCTCCAATTGCATTTAGTTTTCCTTTTAATCAAACAATATGTAAATTTTTGGGCCAAGAAAGGCCCAAACATACACACAGGCATACTTTTAGATCGTGTCAGTGGTTTAACTGCTGAATGAAAAAAAAAAAAAAAAAAATCTTATTGAGAGATATATAGTAATGATAATCAAGATGGTATTAGATCAGTATTAATAATGTTAATAATAATAATTGTAAAAGTAACATATGGATGGCTATAAAACAGACCAGAAACCTAAAGAGGAAGATTTTAAGAAAGAAGAAAATGGTGGGGCAAAGGGGGGTAGATAAATGAATTAAACAAAAAGGAGAAAAAGTAGAGCAACTGAAGTGGACGGACAGAGAAACTACAGAGTTAAGGTGGTTCAGGTTGGCTTGTGGACATGTACATGGTTTAGTTTTAGTGAGTTTCAACTTTAGATGGATGGTAAATGGGTAATGAATGCATTCCAAGTTTCATTAAAGGCTGATATACTGTTGATTTTTGTGTGCTGTAATTTTTTCTATTGAGATATATTCTGTTAGTAGGTTAGTCCAGTGTTTGATATTGCAGGATTGTTTAGATTTCCAGTTTTGAAAGATTATTTTCTTGGTGATGGTTAGAGAGATGAGTAATGGGTTTCTGTGTTTGGGTGGGATGGTGGTCTGTGATAAGTCCCCCAGCAGGCAGAGCGATGGGGATGCTGGGATTCTGCAGCCCAAGATAGTGGAGAGTTTTTCTGTGACTGATAACCAGAGTGAGTGAACAGGTGGACAGGTCCAAGTGGCGTGCAGATAGTTGTCTATGCTACCCAAAGTGCATTGTGAACAGGTGTCTGAATTAGTTAGTCCCATTTTAAACATTTTCCTTTGGGTGATGTGTGCTCTGTGGATGGTTTTGTATTGTATAAGCTGTAAATTTTTATTAGTGGTCATTGAAAAGATGTTTTGATTTATTTGTATCCAGAAGTCGGGACTGGGAGGGAGTGATAAGTCGTCTTCCCATTTTAAGGTTGGGAGCGTTATAGATGTATCTGACGAAGATATGAGTTTGTAAATTTTTTATATTAATTTTTTTGAGCTTTTGACTGACATAATTCCGTTGATTATCTCGGATGATTGAAGGGTGTTATTGGTTATGTTGATTTTGGATTTAATAATAGATTTTAATTGTTGATAATGGAGGAACTGTTCCCTCCCAATCCCGTACTCCTGGATAAGTGTATTGAATGAGATAAACTGGTTGTTTTGAAATAGGTGATGGAGGTGAGTGATGCCCTTTTGTTGCCATGATGGGAAGTGGACTGGAGTGTTGTGGAGCTGGAAGTCAGGGTTGTGCCATATAGGAGTGTATCTGCATGCTGTTAGTGGTGCTTTGGTGATTTTAAGTGTTTTCCACCAGGCTGTCAGAGTTGTTGAGATGGTGATGTTCTTGTAGAGGTCCAGTTTCTTTATTGATTGTGGTAGAAAGGGGAGGTCAGTAATTGAGGTGGGTTTGCATAGGTGTTTTTCCATTTCTAGCCATTGGTTATTGAGGTTTTGTTGTTGGGTCCATTTGTATAGGTACTGTAACTGGTTTGACAGGAAGTAGTGCAGAAAGTTTGGTGCTTCTAGACCGCCTTGTGATTTTGCATTCTGCAAAGTTGAAAGTGAGATTCTTGGTTGTTTGTTTTTCCAGTAGAATTTGGTGGTTAGTGAGTTGAGGGCTTGGAACCATTTGTCAGTGGGGGTTACGGGGAGCATGGAGAACAGGTAGTTGATCTGGGGTAAAGTTTTCATTTTTACGGTTGCAATACGGCCAATGAGTGAGAGTGGTAGTTTAATCCAACGTTTAAAGTTATCTTCTATATTTTTCAGTAGGGGAGTGTAGTTGAGGTTGAAGAGCTCTGACAGCCTGGAGGAAATGTTGATGCCTAGATATTTAATGTTGCCGGTGTGAAAGGGAAGGGTTGAATCTTGAGCTGCAGAATCCCAGGCATCATTGGACAGTGGTAGGATGGTTGATTTATTCCAGTTTATTGTATAATTTGATACGGTGGAGAACTCAGATATGACTTTGAATGTTTCTTGGATTGATGTGGACGGGTTCTGTAAGTGTAATTATAGATCATCTGTGTACAGGCTTATTTTATGTTCTGACTCATTTTCACTGATTCCTTTTATTCTATTGTTTTGTCTTATTGCTGCTGCTAGGGGCTCGATGAAAAATGCAAATAAGGATGGAGAGAGTGGGCACCCTTGTCTGGTTCCCTGGTATAGTGTGAAGCTTGGTGAGGTGATCCCGTTTGTGGTTATTGTGGCCCTAGGTGAAGTGTAAAGTGTTCTGATCCAGTGGATAAATGACTCTCCCATGCCAAATCTACGGAGGGTGCTGAATAGCAAGGTCCAGTTTACTTTGTCAAATGCTTTTGATGCAATCAAACATCATCTTTAAATAAATAAATGATAAGTGAAGAGTAGCCTGTTTGAATATGTTTTTAAAAATGTATGACGTTCACTCAGCCCCGACATCTACCCGTAAAATAAAACTAATAAAAACTAAACTAAAACAAAGAATTTTTTAAAATAAAAAACCAAAGTAAACTAACAAACCAGCAGTCAAAACTAACTAAAAATAAAAATTAATGAAAAATCCCAATATTATAACCTTGGTTCTTACTATCAGTCTAGGCGTGACGTGTTTTTAAAGTACACATAAACAAAATAGCATATTGTTTTTTCCGTAATCTTGTCTAAAAATATGTCTGTATATCTACAAAACTCTGCCCAGCACTCACCTGTAAAGACGTTCTTCTTTAACCCCCTCTAAAGAGGCTCCTGCCTACCTGATTGATCTCATGCATGACAAGAATGCTGAGATCAGGAAAGTGTGTGACAACACCCTGGATATCATTGCAGTAAGTGAAACACACATTTTGGTAAAACCTCGATCACATCAGTACAGTGGGTCACCATCACTAAGGGATATGTGGACAGCTTCCTGCTTTTGTCTTCAGGTTGCCTCCTAAATTCTTGTTCTTGATCTTTTAGGAGTATGATGAGGAGTGGGGAAGGAAGATTCAGTCAGAGAAGTTTCGTTTCCATAACAACCAGTGGCTGGAGATGGTTGAAAGTCGGCAAGCTGATGAATCTGAACCGTATTTCTATGATAACGACGACAGGACTGACCTGTTTTATAGTGCAGGTACGTCTGATCTCAGACAGATGTTATTTATATTTACATGTTTTTTCTACTGTGGTATTATAAAAGTTTTATCACGACCCCCATGCATGTGCAGAAGAGCCGGCTAAGAGTGCTTGAGCACTAGGTGACCCTAGTTTTTAAATTATTTTATGTAATTAAATGTTATTTTGAAAGGGCAGGCATAAAGGCCTGTATTTTACCACTGTAACTGAACTTAAAGGAGCTGGCAGCTGATTGTTGGTCACATGATAACCTGTCACCTGAGGTCCTCTGTGGCGTGCCGCATGGCGCTGCGGCTCAGAGGGATGATGAGGATTTCTGTACATGATAGGGCATGTCTTATGCTGTCTAAATTAATTCAACACAAAACAAATGTTAACTCTGAAAGTCTCAGGCCCTCTTCACACCCACAACCAAAAATGGCCAACTTAGTTTTACAATTCAAGTACCCTGTTACTAGTTACTTTTTCATAAAAGTAATCTTAAAGAAAAACCCAAATGACCTTTCTCTTCTGTGGCCAAAAAAGGAGGGAAAGAAAACAGAGCTCCATGAAGCATCTGCACTGTTTGTCCTTCTTTCTTCCTGTTGGCACGTTGGCGGTCGCTGCACACAGCTGTCAGTCAGGTGGAATTTGCCCTCCATGCTGGATGAAAGGGTCAGACGGCATCCTGGTGAAACGTCCGTTTAAAAGCCGCTCTGCGATCACGCACAGCTTCTGTTTGCCTCTGTCTAGCTTGTCAGATTGGAGCATGTCAGCGCTGTAAGGGTTTTTACGTCTGTTAGCGGTGTGATCAGTCTGTAGAGATGCAGACGGTGTGCCGTAAACAAGGCTGTAAAATGACAGTGGCCACACACTCAAAGGCTGATGTTTTTACAGACGACTAGAAAAGAGCGGTTAAAAGGTTTTAAATATGGTTATGCAGTTTTCTCAGTCTGTAGTGCAGCAATCTAAAGTGACATTTCAAATTAACACTACCCAACACTGGACACACAACAAAAAGCACCACTCTTCCTTTAAGAATATCCCATTTTTCTTAGAATATTTGACTTAAACATGAGAAAAATGTGAGTTTCTGTCTCATAGTGTGACTGTTTGATGATTGGCTCCATATGAACTATGAACACACTTCTAATCCAGAAAGATGATGAATGGTGTGTGTTTAATCCTCCTCAGATGGAATAACTCCAGGGGACGGTTCAGTCAGCCCAGACTTCTTCAGTGACCTGCAGCCACAAAACGGAGACTCTCAGCATGTAATGTAAGTAACACAACACTAGAAAGCTGAAACAATCCTGACTATATCAGAAATAAAACATCATTAAACAGCTTTAGACAAATATAAATACATAAAATCTGCAGCACAAATCAATCTCAGGTACTACTCCCAGGATTAGTTTCACCTGTGGACTCTGGTCATTCATGAGCTACCCTGACGTTGGTGTCTGCTGCATTCACACAGGATAAGTGAAGTCTGTATGGACTCAAATTTCCAGACATTTATGAATGAAAACATGAAGGTGCTGCAAGGCTGCAGCGATGCAAACAGGGACGTTTAGTTTCTAGAGTGTTGTGCAGATTCTGCAGGTGTTGTTTCCTTCCTGTCTCCTATACAGACTGATAGAGTTTACTATTGACAGCATGTTATGAAGTGTTTTTCCCCTCCCTCTCTATATGTATATTGTATTTTAACATTTTTGATCTGCTGTCCATAACCAATAAAGCAGTGAAATATCTCCAGTAACTCTTATGGAGGTGGTGAAAGTCACCCGTGTGTCTGCAGAGAGATGGTGGAGCATCCCTCCGTTAGTCTGAGAAAGAGATGCTAAATCTGAACCTCTCCTCTTACTTTAACCGTTTTTATCCAGCTGGTGCTGTGAATATTATGTCTGATCATTACTCATCTTTAACAACCCTCCTCACAGACCAGCTGTTGCTGAATGTTGAAGGACAGATCATGAAGTGTTAATGCATGAGATGGACGTAGATTAGCTTTTTTAATATCGGACATTGAAAACAGATCCAGATTTACTGCTCTTAGATAGATTATGACTCATTTCCTTCCTTTATTCCTGTGATTGTCTTTGTCATAGAGACGGCAGTGACGCCTTTGACCAGACCAGTTCCTCACCTGGAAGACCAGCTACGGCCTACGGATTCAGACCTGATGAGCTACCCTTCCATCAGTACTCCTAAAGTTTAACATCTGCTGGCGTCTAAGGCCACTCTCTGCATGCCCCCACCCATGTTAGTGCTAGAACTCCTTATGATAGATCCCACTAGTGTAGGACCCACCTGGCCAACGCGGACAGTCACCCTGCTGCTGGTCCACGCAGTAATCATCCATTCATCATCAGAAGCAGGGATGTAGGAGGATATTAGTGCATGTAAGCCAGTGGTTCTCAACCTTGGGGTTGGGACCCCCTTTGGGGTCACGAAACACTGAGAGGGTCTCCAGATGCCCTAAAAAAACTAAATATTCTTAGAATTAAACTGTTGCCACTTTATACCAATTTTGTCAAAATTTTTACCCCTTTTCATCAGTTTTTCCCACCAATTTTTTACACAAATTTGTCGTGTCACACCTATTTTTGTCAGTTTTAAACTCTTTTCTGCCTGTTTCTGCCACTTCTAAACCATTTCTTGCCACTAAAGTTTAATAATGCCTCTGTTGACCTATTACTGCCACTATTAACCCCATTTTACCACTTCTTACTCCCAATTTTTCCCAATTTAACCAGATTTCACCATTTGATATGCCCAATTTTGGTACTCTAACCAATTTCTGCCAATATCTACCTATTTTTTTCTTTCTCAGTTAACCCTTTTTTGCCAGTTTGTGACAATGTTTCATTCAGTGTCACCAAATTTACACCAATTTTGCAACTTTAAAGCCATTTCAGACACATTTTAACTCCTTTTAACACTATTTATGCCCATTTTTGCCACTTAGACCCATTTTTTGCCATTTTATCTAATTTTTGCCACTGCCAACCCATTTCTGCTACTTTTAAAATCTAACTTCACCTTTTCCAACATTTTTTGCCATTAATAACCCATTTTAGCAATTTTTAAACCACTTTTTTTTTTACAAAAAAAGATTTACATTTTTAAGATGGCCTTTTACTACAGACATGAATAAATAAAGATATTTGTTTCTTTGGTTATTATTCAAGTCAAATATTAAATATGGTTTTCACAGCTTAACTTTACAATGGACCATGGGTGTGCTGACCTCCATGGGCCCCCAGTTTGGCTGGCCACCAGAAAGCTCCCCCCTATATCCCCCCTTATGGACGGCGTTGTCTCCTCATGACTATTCTAGAAAGTTCCTGGCTGTTCAACCACTTTCAGGTCCAGTGGGGGTCCCCGGTCTCTGGCACCTTTATTTTGGGGGTCGCGGGCTGAAAAGGTTGAGAACCACTGATGTAAGCAACCATCCATGGTCTTAAGAAAATACAGGGCTGTTACCGTTTCTTATTAATAGCAGAGGTCAGAGGAGAATACCAGACTGGTTCAAGCTGGTAGAAAGGCAACAATAACTCAAATAACCACATCTATTACCATCAAGGTGTGCAGAAGAGCATCTCTTTATTCACGACGATTCACACGGGTTCACAGGAACTAAAAAAAAAAAGCCAGAATGGAGATCATACCTGAAAAAACCTGGTGTCTTCTAAAAAGAGCTGGGTAGCAAAGTCAAGAATCCCGGCTGCCCCTCTTTTTTCTTATATTATTGTTTTTAGACATTTTACGCATTTATGCTAGAAATTAATTAGATTTGTTTTAAAAATCTGTTTGTATTAAAACCTTCAAAAAGGAATATTTGTGATACTATGTGTGAAGCTTTTTATTTTTAAAAAAGCATTTTTTTTAGTAACTTTGTAAACCTTCAAACTAAGGATTCACTCAAAAGGAAAAATATAAATGTTCATAGAACACGTCGCATTTTTTTTCAGGTAGTTACAACAAAATCATCATATCTTTATCAAAATGAGAGCTTGTGAGCAGAATCCCTTAAAACTGTGAGATAGATGTCTCCTTACATCCCTGGTCATGTGTTAGGTCATGTGATCACGCTGACCTATCAGTCAAACAGATCATCCTCATGCAGTCCGTGTTAATGGTTTCCCTTATAAGTCAGGGTTTCAGACTATCTGTGTTTGTCAGTATAACGAGGTCCAGGATTGCTAATAGATCACAGAATAGTCATGTGATCCAGCATGCATGATCGCCGTTTAAAGTCAGTTCACTGGAGCAGAATGAGTTTCCTGTGTGGAAACCTTTGACTGGCTGTATTATAATTTAACTGTGCACAACTGTAACAGCAGGCTTCAGTCTACCGGGGGGACTTCTTCCTAACTCTGAATCTTCTTAACTTTGTAACTTTGATCAGTTAGACATTACAGGAAGAGAGAGATCAGATCTGGCCCTGAGCTACCTCTGGATTCAGAAAGGTTTACCAATTTAACAACATATCTCTGAGCTCCATGTCTTTGATTTGTGAAATAATAAAACTTTTTTCTAATTCATTATTGTTTGGGCTGAGTGTTTTATCCAAGCCACATGATAAATCCACTTTAAAAGAGGTCAAACAGCAGGTAACCCCGCCCCTGTCGTTATTCTGCAGGTAACCCCGCCCCCGTCGTTATTCTGCAGGTAACCCCGCCCCATGTCGTTATTCTGCAGGTAACCCCGCCCCATGTCGTTATTCTGCAGGTAACCCCGCCCCTGTCGTTATTCTGCAGGTAACCCCACCCCTGAGGTCAAACAGCAGGTAACCACGCCCCTGTCATTATTCTGCAGGTAACCTCGCCCCATGTCGTTATTCTGCAGGTAACCCCGCCCCTGTCGATATTCTGCAGGTAACCCCGCCCCTGTCGTTATTCTGCAGGTTATCCCGCCCCCATCGTTATTCTGCAGGTAACCCCGCCCCTGTCGTTATTCTGCAGATAACCCCGCCCCTGTCGATATTCTGCAGGTAACCCCCACCCCTGAGGTCAAACAGCAGGTAACCCAGCCACTGTCATTATTCTGCAGGTAACCCCGCCCCCGTCGTTATTCTGCAGATAACCCCGCCCCTGTTGTCATTCTGCAGGTAACCCTGCCTCCCGTCGTTATTCTGCAGGTAACCCCGCCCCTGTCGATATTCTGCAGGTAACCCCGCCCCCAACGTTATTCTGCAGATAACCCCACCCCTGTTGTCATTCTGCAGGTAACCCTGCCTCCCGTCGTTATTCTGCAGGTAACCCCGCCCCTGTCGTTATTCTGCAGGTAACCCCCACCCCTGAGGTCAAACAGCAGGTAACCCCGCCCCCGTTGTTATTCTGCAGGTAAACCTGCCCCCGTCGTTATACCACAGGTATCCCGTCATGTCGCGCCTCCATCATTACTCTGCAGGTTTCTCTCTAGAATAAGGGAAGCATAGAGGATCAAACACAGCCATGACACAATAAAATTAGCAGCTTCTTTTCCATTACACACGAAGTTCCCCATCAGTGGTTCTGTGGTTAGGAACTGTAGAATCTGGACCAGGATCTGGACTAGTTTGTTCTCCATGTGGTTCCAGCCTCAGTCATAGATAAATTTGTACCAAAAAGTCATTTAAAGAAAAACTTTTAACCTGAGGGTGATAATAAGAGCAGCCACTGGTTTATGTGAACAGATCCAGACAGTCTTCCAAATCCGGTTCCCTGCTAGACTCATCACCATGGCAACAGTCAGTCTGACAGAAGTGTTCTCTTTTCCGCCTCCGCTTGTAAACCGTTGTTTTCTTCTCTTCCTGCTCCTCTGCCTCACCGCCATGACCATGATCCCGTAGCTCCTTCCAGACTTTAGAATCAGAGATCTGCAGCTTTTTGAGCTGGTCTCTGCTGGACAGGGATGCCTGCAGATTCTGGTAGAACCTTAGGATGACAAATACATAAATAAATCTAATATTTATAAATAATTCCATGTACTGTGAGAGGGCGGATTAGTAAACGGACCTTTGTATCCGTCTAAGGTTCTCCTCCATCTTGTGATTGGCAGTCTTGGTTATGAAATCAACGTAGTCGTGGTCAACCAGGAGCTTCCCTTTACTGCTGAGGGGAACCTCCAGACCATGGGTGCTCCGGACGGCCTGCAGGGGTCCATCAGAGCAAGGGTACAGTTAGCAGGTCATTTTAGGAAAATCAACGAGCTTTGGCCAATAAATGGGAGTAACACTGACTTTGCAGCAGTCATTAAAAATCCGCTGAGCAAACACCTTACCGTGAGGATTTTTCCTGTCTTACTGACAGTGAGCCCAGAGTTCCTGAAGCCCGAGTTAATGGCTACCGAGTGCTGGAAAACAGAAGTTATTAGAGAATATGTTAGCAGTACGCTGATGTACAGTCTCATTAAACCAATGTAAACAGCCAAAAGACATTATTCCAGAATGAAATTAACTACCTGGTCAGGAGAAGTGCACCATGAAGGCTAAACTACTAACCAGACTCAGTGTCATCTGGAAGAACGCCTGCTGATTTAACAGATGCATGACTAAGGCACTCTGTCAGGTCTGCTTTTAAACCTGCTCCTGTACGGAGAATGGATACTGGGACGGTCAGTGAAATAGCCTGATGGAGCTGCAACCAAAGCCTGAGCTAGCGGTGTGTAGAAATGCATCATGGGTGTATTTGAACCCAGGTGATGCAAAGTTTAAGAAACAAAAAAGCAACTCTCCACCGTAGTGAAGGAGACTTTGATGCTCTTATTCTTAGTCTCATTTGAGCCTCTAGTGCAGTGTTACTCAACCCTGCTCAACCAAAGAGCCAAATGCTTGTAAAATGCCTTTGCAAGAGCCACAATCTAAGAGGTGAAAAGTGGCAAACAGTGATGAAAGTGGCTATAAAAACAAGTACAAGGTGGCAAATAATGGTCAAACAGTGGCAAAAAAGTAGCAAACAAGGAGCAACAAGGGGCGAAAAGGGGCAAAGTAGGCATAAAATGGCAAAAAGTGGGTGAAAAGGGGAAAAACAGGGAGAAAAAAATGGCAGAATAGGGCAGTAAGTGGCAAAAATAGGTGAAAGGTTACCAACAAATGAGTTACAGGTGGCAAAAAAAGGCCAAGAAACAGCAAAAACAAGGGAAAAAATGAGTGTAAAAGTGACTAAAATGCGCAACAATGTGGGGAAAATGGTCAAAAAGCAGCAAAAATGTGGCAAAAAATGAGTGTAAAAGTGACTAAAATGGGCAACAATGTGGGGAAAATGGTCAAAAAGCAGCAAAGAGTGGCAAAAATGCTGAAAACAGTGGCATTTAATGGCAAATTGTGGCTCAAATGGGCAAAAAATGGCAAAAAAATGGGAAATTGCAAATAGCAAAGCAGGGTTAAAAGAGACAAAAAACTTGTGGCAAAAATGGGATAGAAGTAGTAAAAATGGGCAAAAAGAGAAGGCAAAAGTGGGCTTAAAGCAGTAAAAATGGATTCAAAGTAGCAAGAAAAAAAAACAAAAAAATTGCAAATAAGGATGGACATGTACAAACAAAAATAAAGGTTAAAATCTAAAGCCAACTGTGTTAATGAGGGGATTCACACAGATTAATGAGACATGTAATGGATAATTTGTTCTCACCAGCAGCTGTGCATCCTCCAGCTGTCTACACTGAACATGGAGAACAAAGGGCTCGAACTTCAACACAGCATCTGCACTGGACCTGGCCAGAGCGGACATCTAGACACAAAAATAACCGAATTATTCAAAGCAGATGTCAAGTTTCTTCTTCAGGTAGATGAGTGTGACAGGAGTGGTGTTATACATCACCAGGTCATCAGGTGTGCATTTCAGATGTGAGACGAACAGCCAAACACAATTTTGCTTCTGGACATCTCTGCTGTCAGACACCTGCAGGGGAAGAGACGAGGCAGAGTCAGTCCACGTTTCTTCTTTTTACATTTCCAGACCCTAAACAGTCTGCTTGAGTGTGCCTGGAGGACAAAGAGATGGTTTTCAAACTGATGCCAAATTAACAGAATCATGCCAAAAGAGAAAACCTGCAGCTATGAGACAGTGTCTGCCTGAAGCTGTGAGATGTTTAAAACGTATGAACTCTACAGTCTGGCTGTTGTCGGGTTCTGGATCTGGTTCTGGTTCTGGTTCCTGCCAACCCTGAGCATCAGACATTTCACTGATTGTCTGAAACTCCAAACCACATAACTGACAGTCAAGTATGTTTCAGGTTTGCCCTGCTTCCACGTTCTGTGATCAGTGTAAATAAAATCAACATTTAAAAACTGCATTTTGTATTTACTTGAGTTGTCTTTGGGAGGTATTAAAATTGATTTGGACCATTTAAGTGTGATAAATATGCAAAAAACTCTAGGATCAGAATGGGGGAAATACTTTTTTCACTGTAGAACTGGGAAAGGTTGAATTGAGTTGAATGAAAACCAAAGTTCCAGAGTGTAAATGCCTCCTCCTTTCTGAAAAGAACAGTCTCTCTTCTGTCTCTGCCAATGCCAAACAGCTTTTTTGCTGTTGCTATTGACTCTTGTTTTGAGCTTCTGGTACCCCCAAGTGCTGCCAATCCGGTGCCTGATTGGCAGCACCTGTGAGCATGGGCCCTGCTAGTGGTCAGTAGATGCCTGCTCCAAGAATCAGCATGTCACATTTGACTGATCTGGATAGGACCCGTGCGATAGGGCAACTTCAAGCTGGTGTTCCACAAAACCAAGCTGCAGCATTGTTTGGAGTGAACCCTAGTACCATCTCCAAACTGAAGGCCAAGTTCCATATAACAGGGAATGTCAGAGACAGGATGCGAAGTGGGCGTCCCAAGAAGACAATATCCCAAGAAGACCTTTTTTCCACCCTGTCAGCACTGAGGTACCGTAGGCTGTCTTCTACAGATTTGCAGGCAAGGTTTACAGGACGATATGGCTGACGGCTCTCTGCCCAGACAATCCAGAACAGACTGCACGTAGCCAATCTCCAGTCTCATAGGACTGCCAGGAGGCCTGACATTAATTCCCCTAACCATCAGGCCTGTTTGCACTGATGTCGGCAACACGTGCACTGGAACCTGAACATGTGGAGGAACGTTATGTTCAGCGATGAGTCCAGATTCTGCCTACAGCAGTTGGATCGAAGGGTCAAAGTGTGGAGAAGACGCGGAGAATGCTGTGCTGATTGCTGCTCTTAAAGAGTAATATCTTTAGGTGGAGGCAGTGTGATGGTGTGGGGCGGCATTTCCCTCACTGGAAAAACAAGGCTTGTCATCATTGGAGGAAACCTCAATGCAGAGAGATATGGAGATGAGATTCTGCAACCAGTGGCAATCCCATATCTCCACAGTCTGGGACTGAACTCTTTCCTCCAGGATGAGGAAGCTGGCCCCCACAGAGCAGGGTTTATCAGAGACTACCTCCAGAATCTGGGAGTGGAGAGGTTGGAATGACCTGCCAGCAGTCCTGACCTCAACCCCATTGAACACCTGTGGATCAGCTTGGGCGTGCTGTTGGTGCCAGAGTGACCAACCTGACCACGTTGGCTGACTAGAACCAAATGCTGGTGGAAGAATGGGATGCCATCCAACAGCAGTGTGTGACAAGGCTGGTGAGAAGCAAGAGGAGGAGGAGTCAGGCTGGTGACCAGCATGAGGAGGAGGAGCCAGGCTGGTGACCAGTATGAGGAGGAGGAGCCAGGCTGGTGAAGAGCATGAGGAGGAGGAGTCAGGCTGGTGACCAGCATGAGGAGGAGGAGCCAGGCTGGAGACCAGCATGAGGAGGAGGAGCCAGGCCAGTGACCAGCATGAGGAGGAGGAGCCAGGCCGGTGACCAGCATGAGGAGGAGGAGCCAGGCTGGTGAAGAGCATGAGGAGGAGGAGCCAGGCTGGTGACAAGCATGAGGAGGAGGAGCCAGGCTGGTGACCAGCATGAGGAGGAGGAGCCAGGCTGGTGAAGAGCATGAGGAGGAGGAGTCAGGCTGGAGACCAGCATGAGGAGGAGGAGCCAGGCTGGAGACCAGCATGAGGAGGAGGAGCCAGGCTGGAGACCAGCATGAGGAGGAGGAGCCAGGCCGGTGACCAGCATGAGGAGGAGGAGCCAGGCCAGTGACCAGCATGAGGAGGAGGAGCCAGGCTGGTGACCAGCATGAGGAGGAGGAGCCAGGCCAGTGACCAGCATGAGGAGGAGGAGCCAGGCTGGTGAAGAGCATGAGGAGGAGGAGCCAGGCTGGAGACCAGCATTGAGGAAGAGGAGCCAGGCTGGAGACCAGCATGAGGAGGAGGAGCCAGGCTGGTGAAGAGCATGAGGAGGAGGAGCCAGGCTGGAGACCAGCATTGAGGAAGAGGAGCCAGGCTGGAGACCAGCATGAGGAGGAGGAGCCAGGCTGGTGAAGAGCATGAGGAAGAGGAGCCAGGCTGGAGACCAGCATGAGGAGGAGGAGCCAGGCTGGAGACCAGCATGAGGAGGAGGAGCCAGGCTGGTGAAGAGCATGAGGAAGAGGAGCCAGGCTGGTGATCAGCATGAGGAGGAGGAGCCAGGCTGGTGATCAGCATGAGGAGGAGGAGCCAGGCTGGTGAAGAGCATGAGGAAGAGGAGCCAGGCTGCTGACCAGCATGAGAATGTCTTGTTTCTTCAAACTTCAATCATCCAATCCACCAAACACCAAACAAGAGTCAACAGCAGAATCAGCTATTTGGCATTTGCAGAGATGATTTGGAAAATTTTTCATGGGCGCAACCCACATACTCAGCTCTGCTGCTCATCCCACAAATGCATGTTCCTTACAGATGTGGCTCCATTTAAAAGGGAAGAAGATTTATTACCAAGAAGCATTATTACAACAAAGAAATAATCTACAAACACAAATTTCACTACTTTTTGTGCTAAGTTTATATATATATATATATATATATATTTTCAAGATTGCAGTCTTCCTAAACCTCCTGACGTTCCTGTCTGTTGGGCCACAAATTCTCATCCACATCACTACGAAGTTCTTCTCACGGATGCAGCATGGAAAGAACCTTTCAGAGTGTCTTATCCAGCCTCTGCAGGTCTCTGCTGTGATGTCATCACACGCTGCATCCATGGCAGCCAGAAGGGTCATCTGTGTATGTGGATGGCGATCATATACTTTCATCTCCATGCTGAGAAAATTCCTCAATCATCCAATTCTCCTCAGTCAAATTCCTCGATCATTGGTTGATCTAATGCTTCACACATTTCCCTTCGTTAGAGAAAGCCAAGATTCACCTGGGAGCAATTTACCAATTCAGGACAGATTTAGGAAAAAGAGTCTAATGGAAATGTAGAGAAATGTTATGACAACATGTTCAACCATTTTGCATGTAAAGACTTATACGATGAACTAAAGCCTAAATGTTGTGGGGGGTGAGACTATTCAGCAGAAACCCATTATAATACATTTTGATCAACATGACAGAAGCAACTGATAATGTAGGAAACAGCAGAGAACTGTAGAGAACCATTTGCATGGATGTACCAAAGCATTTGCAGCTTGATCAAAGAAATGAGAAACTGCTTTATGATGTGCACAAGAGACACAATGATGTGAAGACTGAACAAGTAGTTCTGACAATTTCAATTCTGATCTGAGAAATGAACCAAAGCCACTGAGAAAAACTGTGACAATCAGGTAAATATAGGTAAATGTAACTCGGTAACTCGGACTTGGTTCTATGCAGGGACCTGGTCTTACTGCGTCTATGAGGATGATCCTCCCGGAGCAGGAGCTGGTAGTGAAGAACTCCTCGCAGCTGTTGAGCAGAGTCACCACATCTTCAACTCCTTCATCCACGCTGGATTTCTTACTGAGGTCCAGTTTTCTCAGACACTGGTTCTTCCACTGGCTGAAGCTCTTCTCCATGTCTGACTCCTCATCAGGGGGTCCACCTCACCGGGAATCTTCTTTAGAGTTTACGGCGACCAAAACCTTCAAACCGTCATTTACTCGGTACAGGACTGAACACTTCCGGGTTCCTCTTCTTCTAATAGCGTCCCTGTCGTGTCGTGCTGCCTCCTACAGTCTAGGAGGATAGCTCACATCTGAGGACAGAGTCCGGTTTAGGCTGTAGAGTTTGACACTAGCGCCATCTACTGGTGAGATGATAATTACACGTGCCCAAAGATAACACTCATTTTGACCTGTTGCTCTGGAATCCACTGACAAACTTAAAGAAAATTATGTTTCCCTTTATGACGAGAAATCAGGACGTTTATTTTGAAATCTGAGCAGCAGAGTAACAACATCAGACTGGCATTTAAACACATGTGTGTTTTAACATGAATGTAGGGAGGATGCTGAAGGCTGTTACCCTCAGACGCTCCAGTGTGGCGTTCACAGTACACACACTCTAAAGTGAGTTTTAACATGAATGTAGGGAGGATGCTGAAGGCTGTTACCCTCAGACGCTCCAGTGTGGCGTTCACAGTACACACACTCTAAAGTGAGTTTTAACATGAATGTAGGGAGGATGCTGAAGGCTGTTACCCTCAGACGCTCCAGTGTGGCGTTCACACTCTAAAGTGTGTTTTCATGTCTGATGGTCGTCTTTTGTTTGTCAGCTGTTTCCACCAAGTTCTAGATACTTCTAATGTCTGCAGCCTTATGCAACAACAAAAACCCCTCCATAGTTGATGTTGATGCAGTGACCTTTGAACTCCAGTATCGTATCAGTTCACTCTCAGTGTGCAGGTTTGTGCCAAATCTTTCAGAACACAGAGCGAAATAGTCTTTTATCCCTTTATGTTGTGTTTTTGTTTAATACATGGTCCAAATCCAGCCCACAAGGTCACATCCTATTTCTGTTTTCACCGGCCCCTCAGTCTGAGGTCTGCAGATGTCAAGAATAAAAATGTGAACTTATCTGTGATGAAAAAGTAAACAGTAAAAATATTTAGATAAGAAGTCAGGAATGGGGGTAATGAAATTCATTTGTGTTTTAATTTCATATTTTTTATTCAGGATCTCACAATCAGGACTCAAACTTAAGATGTTGACTTTTATTTCACACTTTGAGCATTTCAACTGTATGTTTAAACTTCTTAAATAATATTTAGAGCTTTAAGATTCATAATTCTATTTTCTGAGTCATATTTTGACATTTTTAACCAAGTATTTTGTATTTCATCTCATATTTTAAACTCCTAACTTTGACTTCATATCTCATAGTTTGACCTTTCAGACTCACAGTTTAAAATGTTGAATCATATTTTGACTTTTAGTTTCATGATGACAAATTTAATTTCATATTTTGACCTTTTAAACTCATGATTTTGACTTTCTTTCTAACATATTTGCCTTTAAAAACATTTTTTTAAATTTCAGTTTCATGTTTTGACCTTTTTGGACTTTTCTCAGATTGTGAGCCTTTAAACTTTTCTTTTTAACTTTTTAAATGTCAAAATCATTTATCATCAGTGATCAGTTTTTATTTCATATTTTATTAGTGGTGAAATGAGGTTGACAGTTTCTGGTTTAAAGGTGACCCTGTTAGGCCCTCAGGCTAGACCTGAATCCAGAATCCGGCCCCTGCTGGGACTGAGTCTGATCCCCCTGGTTTAAAATGTCAGGTTTGAATCTCCGTGGTTGAGTGGCTCAGTGATTTTCTGTGTTAATCAGGGCTGACTGGTAGTTGGTTTTGTCCAGACAGATTTATTTCCTGGTCCACCGTAGAAACCGTCCTCTTCTGGTCTACAGAGCACCATATTGCAGCCTGTGGCCAAAGGCAGCAACATGGAGCCGTGTTCTGTGTCTGCGTGTCCTCAGGGCTGCATGTCCCACATACCACCGCAACCCGTATGCCTGGGTTGAGACGGGACGCTCACATGTACCCATGAGCCACCAGAGAAGAAAATAGGTTTTGAGCACACCCATGGGTGGCTCGGTTGTTTCCTGAGGCTACATTCAGAAACAACAGTTTCCCCCTAGAAAATCTCCTGAACGCTGCCTGATCCTGCAGAGGCAAACAGGGTTTGAAAGGTTTCATCCTCAGCATCATCTAAAACAGGGATTCTCAACCTTGGGGTCAGGACCCCACTGGGGATCATGAGACACTGAGAGGGGGTTCATCAGATGCCTTAAAAACAACTAAGAATATTTTTTTAATTACACTGTTGCCACTTTACACCAATTTGACCAAATGTTAACACTTTTTCATCTCTTTTTAACACAAATTTTGTCAATTTTAGCACGTTTTTGCCACTTAAAACCCATTTTTATCAATTTTATTCCCTTTCCACCACTTTTTTCTTCCTGTTTTTGTCACTTCTAAACCAATTCTTGACACTTTTTGCCTTACTATTGCCATTGTTGACCACTTTTTACACTCCTTTTTGCCCATTTTAACCACAGTTATCCCATATTTGCCAGTTTATATCAATTTTTCATCCCAGTCCACCTAATTTCCCTCAATTTTTTGCACTTTAAAGCCATTTCAGCCCCTTTTTAATCCACTTTTACCACTTTGTCTGCCCATTCTTGCCAATTTAATCCATTTTTGGTTATTTATTTGGCCACTTTTACCTAATTTTTGCCACTTTTAACCCATTTATGTTCTTTAAAAATCCAATTTCAACATCTTTTTCCAACATTTTTTGCCATTATTTACTAATTCAAGCAATTTTTCACCCATTTCAAATTTGTATTTAACAAAAGTTATTTTCATTTTCAAAGCGTTTTTACTAAACAAATGAATAGAGATACGATTTTATTGATGAGAGTGGTCATTATTCATGTCAGATATAAAGTATGGTTTTCACAGCTTAACCTTACAGTGGACCATGGTTTCGCTGACCTCCATGGACCCCCAGTTTGGCCCCAGAAAGCCCCCCCTTTTATCCCCCCTAATGGACGGCCTTGTCTCCACATGACTGTTCATGGCTGTTCAGCGACCTTCAGGTCCAGTGGGGGTCCCCGGTCTCTGGCACCTTAATTTTGGGGGTCATGGGCCAAAAATGGTGAGAAGCACTGATCGAAAAGATAAAGAAGCTGGGCTTTTTCATTTAGAAGTTTCTTTAGGATGCACTGGATCATCTTTTATGAAAGGACAGAAGAAAATGTGAACCCCAGTTCCTCCGTCTCAGTGGTTCCCAGAGTGGGGGTCGGGACCCCTTATGGTCCCACATTAACATTTTGGCAAAAGCTACATCTTTTTCACATTGTTGAATGTTTTGATTTTCCATTTTCCATATTTATCACAACAAATATTTCACTTTCCAGTAAATTCATATAAACTGAATGTCATTTTCTGCATAGATTTTTACATATTGCATCCTTAATTTATAATTTTGCAGATTAAAAATGGTCTTTTTTTGGGGAAAAGCCACATTTTTCACTTTTGTTTGTTTGTTTTTTTTTTTTTTAAGATTTTTCTATTTCTGTAGAATTTCAAAGCAAATATTTCACTAATCAGTGGATTTATGCAAACTAACTCACATTTTTACAGACGTTTTTACAAATTCTACCCTGGTTTTATTGTTTTGCAGATTGCAAATGGTGGATCTGTGGGAAAAATCCAGATCTAGGCATTACTTTCAAACCGGTAATTTTAGTAAATTTAATTTAACCAAGGTAAAAATATTGCTCATAAATTAGGAAATTATGGTTGAAAAATACATCAAAATGCAGAGATATTTCTAGAAATGCTGCATCATTTGTTGCTCTACTAGCCAGGTAATGGGGGCCTGAGTGATATTCTTCTGAGGCCCTTAACCCCTAGCCCCGCCCCTGCTGCTCGTATTATTATATAATACTATATTATTATTATATCATCATGTTTTCAGTGCTGCTGATTTCTCCATCTCTCTCTAGCACACGTTATCATTCATTACTCAGAAATAACAAGCTTGATCCTTCAATAACCAGCAGGCACATCTCCAACCTTCCCTTTGTCAGTAAAATCACAGAAACAGTCAACTACACCGTTCCCTAACCCCCCAATCATCAACTGGCGGCACAGGGGCCAAATCAGGCCCCCCAAAAGCTTCCTGTCCGGCCCCCAGAAGATCATTAAACTCAGAAAAGCAGGAAAAGAAAATGTTGAGGTTTTAAGAGTCTTTTTGACTCTAAATGTCTGCATCTGTTAAATCCACCCCAAAAACAATAAATATTCAAATAGTTTTATAATAACTTCACATTTGATCTGTTTTTACAGAAATTCACTCGTCAGCCATTAATAGAAATAAAAAAGGGGTTAAAAACGGCAAAAATGGTGAGTTAAAGTGTTGAAAAGGGGTTAAAGAGCGGCAGAAATGAGCGATAGGCATCCAGATGGGTTGTGGAGCGGCACGAATGGACAAAAACTTGCAGGAAAAGTGGTGATAAGAGGTTGAAATGTGGCAAACCGTTAGTTTAAAAAGAAAAAAGGAGTGAAAAGTATATCAAAATGGGTTAAAAGTGGCAAAAATGGTGAAAAAAGTAATGAAAAATGGCAAAATATGGATGAAGCAATGGCATAAAAGGGATAAGACGAGCAAGAAAGGTGGTTTAAAGAGTTAAAGAATGACAAAAAATGGATTAAAGAGGGAAAAAGTATCAAAAGTGGGTTAAAGGTGGCGAAATGGTGCAAAAATAGCTGATGACAAAGTAGTGAAAAGGCGGGAAAGTGGGTGATAAAATAACAGACTGGCAAAATGGGTTAAAGGTGGCAAAATGTCACAGAAATATCAGAATGAAGCAGTGAAGTAGTGAAAAGAGTGAAACATGAGTTTGGTGCTAAATCATAAATGTTGAGGGTCTGTTCTCTGGGATTTTCAGCAGCCCGGCCGATCCTGTGGGTCTACGGCATTATAGATCAGGATAGATCTCACTGGTAATGCCTAAAAATGTCCAGAGTTTGGAAAGAAAATTCTAATAAAATAATGTTAATCAGAACACAATACTGATTAAAGTTTTCTTCATTTTAAAGTCCGGCCCCAGAGACTCTGTCAAGACCAAATCTGGCCCTTGGGCAGATGTACTTGATGACCCCTGACCTAACCCATAACAATCTGTATGATGTCCACCAATCAGGATTCAGAAGCAACAGCACAGAAACAGCACTGCTTAAATTTATCAACGATCTAAAACTCAACAAATACAGAAGAAATAAACGACTCTTTTTACATCAGAGGAGTTTGATGAAGCTAAAATCAGAGAAATATTAGGGAAGCTGTCAGGCTGACGCGTTTAACTTCGACACAGCCTATATTCAGAAGTAGTTCAATCATAAAACCACTGACACACTTAGTCAACCTCTCCATTAAATCCAGTCAGTTTCCTGATCAATGGAAAAAAGCTGTCGTCATCGTCTCCTGTCGGGAGACAAAGAGCAGGTTTGAAGAAGGTATGTGACGCTGATGACCACCACATCCTCCTATCAAAGCTGTCTAAACGTCATTTCTCAAAGCAAGCTTTTAATTTTTTGGCTTCTTATTTACAGACAATAGAGCAATGTATAAAAATTGACCCAAAAGTCTGCTCTTCGACAGATTAAGATGGGTGTACCCCAAGGCTCAACACTAGGCCCACTGATTTTTAGCCTTTTATCAATGATCTGCCTGAAAGCTGTCAGCTCTATGCTGATGATACAGCCATTTACACTTCAGCAAAGACACCAAATCAGACAACTGAGGGTCTGTCTTCATAAATGAACAGGGCTTAAACAAAATAAGCTCACTTTGAAGAGGAAACAGTCTTCATGTGTTTTTCTATCAGAAAACCAAAACAATCAGAAAACCAGAGTCACAGTCCAGGGAGAAGAAATGGAGATGGTTCATGAATTTAAGTTTCTAGGTGTAGTTCTAGTCTCCAGACCTAAATCTGATAGACATGTCAAACAGCTCACAACAGTAAAAGGAAATCTCAGCTTCTTCGAATGAATAAGGCCCCATATACCAGTGAAAGCAGCACAGTTGTGTATGCATGCAGGGATTTTATTCACACGTGTTTTTGTGTCACAGCCTCCCCGACCATGATGAAGCCTGCTTTATAACCAAACATTAAAATAACGGGTAAAAAGCCCAGGAGGTGGCGCTGCTGTCACATACTCAAGCAGTGTCATTTGCTCAGCTTTGATAATTTTATAAAATTCTCCTGTTTGAAACTGGTTTTTAATGTAGACAAAACTTAGCTCCAGAAATGTTATGCAGACTTTTTAAAAGACAAACTGGTGGTAGGACCAGTGGTAACTGTAACATCGGCCACCATAAGACTGCCCTGGGACAGTCAGCTTTTTCTGTTCCAGGCTCTCAGATGTGGAGAGACTCTGGTATGAAATCAACACAAGAACAAAAACGTTAAAGGGTGGATAAAACAAACTCAGAGATGTGAGCACTTTTAACTACTCCATGTTTTGCTGTAATTTCATGTAACTATTAGGGATGGGGCCGATCCAATCCAATATCCGTATCGGGTCTGATACAGACATAATTAATAGATCGGATATCTGACTGAAGGCACCGATCCAAGTGACCAATCCAAATCCATCCTACAGTTTGTAGTAGACCATGAACGCACCGCAGTCTAACATGAGACAGTCTGTGTGAAACTGAGCTAGCATTAGTTAGGATGTTCTCAGTGGTATAAACTAAGTCGATTAATCATAAATCTATATTTAGAATAGTCTAAACTAGTCTAAAGAAGAGAGAACACAAAGAAGAGTGAGTGTGACGTTAGCATGATAATACTCTCTACAGCATGGCTAGCACTGAAAGCTAGCGCTGCTAGCGCCTTCGTTCCTCTTTGCGGATTAATACGGTTTGATATTTGGCCTCTTTCACATCTGATGAGTAGTCATACGTGAGCTTAACTCTCGACAGCCCACATAACACTTTATTTCCATTTACTATGTTAGAAAACTGTCGTACCGCGGTCTTCCTACGAGATGCTAAAAGCCTAGCCACCGCTGAGCTTCTCATTGTTTACGTCTGGTGAAGGGTCAGAGAGGAAGGCGGCAGCCATTAACTGAAGCTACAGCGGCCTCTAGTGGCGGGAGGTTCATCATAGAGCTTTGTAGACAGGGATTTCAAGAGCGTGTTCATAAAAAATGACAGCTAATTAGTTTAAACGACTTGAGTTATGCTATTTAGGGTAAGCATTGTTGTTTGTAACTTATACTCAGTTGTTGTTGTTTTTTTGGATAATGTTAATATTTATTTTTTAGTAGTAGATCAAATAAATTTAAAAAAGTGGATTGGTGCATCCCTAGTAACTATGATGTAAAGTTTTACTATTTTGTCTTAATTTTGTTTTTTTAATCAAGTGTAACTGTCTTCATGAAATTTCTATGCAAACTTGATATCTTTCATTTGACCTTTTATTTTCTAAAAGCCTAACCAGGGACTAACCTGGCAAAGCAGATGGTTTCGCCCGTTTCCGTGTTTCTCACTGGTGAATCCATCTTCAAAGCTCCCATCTGAACCGTTTGGGCCCGGTTAGAAAGTGACAGGACCAATCAGCGACGAGGGGCAGTACGTTCAGGTGTAGCAGCGTCGTGACGTTAACAAGCAGCAGCAAGAGCTGGTGCAGTTATGGACGAAGAGATTAGTTTGGATGCTGCTAAAGCGCCAGTTTTATCAGAACTTGACGACATTTCTTGGTTGAAAGAACAAAAGAACAGCAGTGAGTTGTTTTCTTTTCAAAAACCACAAAAGTCGAGTACTTACATGTCTAGAGTCGCCATGTTTCGGGGTATTCCTCAGTAGCTGCGTACGCGCAGCTTGATGGTGGCTACGTCACGTGTTTTGTTGCTCTGATTGGCCCGTAGAGATGTGACAGACAGAACGTTCACCCAGTCATACTTCGAGTTTTTTTCAAAGTCTCTGCCTTCTCTTGAACGTTTCCTACTGAAGCTTTCCCAGATAGATGAAACACATCCATCTGGCAGGAGACGTAGCAACAGCTCTAATCTCTACGTCCATCTCATCAGTGACTTTTAGCTTGTTTGTAACAGACTCAAGCTGCACTATGTCATTTGCATCGTCCCTATCAAATAAACGTAATAAATAAACAAATAAAACTCTCCATCCTGATATCATCAGATCTAAGCTCCGCCCCTGACCATAACATCCGGTTCCCTAATCCAAAAACACAACGCTGATGATACTCAACAATATGTGTCAGTGCCCCCTGATAATCTCACTCCCATTAATAATCTGGTCAGCTGCATCGATGAAATAAACCACTGAACTTTCTCCAACTTAACAAAGACAAAACTGAAATCCTGATAGTAGGTCCACAAAAACAGAGACAAGAATTCCTGTCTATTTCATCTTCACTTCCTGTTAAGCCCTGTGAGCATGTCAGGAATCTCGATGTTATCGTCAACAACAATCTAAACTTGTGGCAAAAGCGGGCGTATAGTGGTAACGGGAATTAAAAAGTGGCTGAATTGACTTTAAATTGGCAAAATTGGCCCATTTTGACCCATTTTTGCTGCTTCTTGACCATTTTTGCCACCTTTAACTTATTTTTATTGGCACTTTAACCCATTCTGGCCACTCTTCTTAGATTGTGGCTCTTGCAAAGGTATTTGGCTCTTTGGTTGAGTAGCTCTGCTTTAACCCATCTAATGAGGAGCATTGACAGTTTTCAGTAGGACTCTCAGAGCTACTAACACCAAACACAAAAGTCTGTAGCACAGTACATGGGAGTTTTGGAAAAGCTTTGGAGCACCCAAACAAGACAATCAGTTCATCTGCTTTAACTGTTAAATTATAAAGTTTGCAGTACCATCTAAAGATGTCCTGTCAAAACGGGACAATCTTTGGGCATGACCAGAAAGTCCGGCCCAGCGTTCCCTTCCCAAAGTTACGTCTATCACAAGTGTCAGAAATATTAGGATCTTCTTTGAATAGTGTATTCTGTGCCTAACTTTAACTCTAGAACTGCCAACGGGTCAAATTTACCCAAGGCTGTTCTCTAATTCTATCTGATTTGATGTGTTTACAGTTTTACAGACGGTCAGTCTTTGACTTTTCCTAAAAGTTGGTTTAGAGCACCTGGTGACATGAAAATAAATCTTTTTTCCACGGACATTTATGTCTAGAACCACCATGCAGGTCAGATTTACCCCATAAGAAAGCCTTGATTTTCCCACTGTTGATTTCACACCGACAATGAAAGGATCCTGCGATGGAAAAACCTTCTCTCTACTGCAGCAACGCCTAATCAATAGTCATAGACTACAGGGAAAACACAGACATTTACACTGATAAATGTCTGAAGGTCATCTCAGTGCTTTTAATGAAGAAGAATACAGTGATGAAGAAGTTTCAGGATCAGTCCAAAGATGATTTTCGATGTGACGGATCATCTTCCAACAGTGATCTAGTTTTCTATCTGTGGTTGAAAAGCTGTTCAGTGTCAGTGGTTAACTAAGAGTCCTTCATCAGTGCTAGTTATGAAAATCAACCATCCCCTCTCCAAACATCCTGAGAAAACTCCACACTGAGATCATCCCACCAGTCTCAGTTCTCTTTAACCTGGCTTCATCAGCTAAACTGTCAGATAGATGCACCTTAGTTTAATGATCTAAAATAAACAGCTGAAAATACTGACCTTCCTTGAATGTAGACTCTGACTCTGTGGAGAACGTTATTCACACTGACACTCGTGTTAATACTCTGAAAGATCCAGATCTTTATCATTAAGATCTTTGATACTTTGGTTGAAGACGAGGTAACACATTCATTTGAATAGAACATGGCCTGTGTTTGATGAACGACGGCGTTAGTTAAAGGAGAACAAGCATCAGCTTTGAAAGCAGCTGTAGACTAGAGCCTTAACTTTCTCTCTGTAGTGTTTTATCAGACTCTTTCACAAACTAGTCCCTCAGTTAGAATGTCGTCTTATTTACATGGTCAACTCTTCAGCTCAGTAAATCTAAACTTCCACTTTAATCAGTGGAAAATCCCAGCATGGTCCAAACACTGCTGTCACACACACATTTAACTTTAGTTCAACCACAGATAGCCTAAAGCAGGGGCCGGATCAATGGTTTTGACATTTAAAAAGTTCAAAAGAAAAGTTTAAAGGCTCACAATCTGAGAAAAGTACATTTATTAGCTCAAGAAGATAAAATCATGAAACTGAAAATTAAAAATAATGTTTTTTAAAGGCAAAAATATTAGAAAGAAAGTCAAAATCATGAGTTTAAAAGGTCAGAATATGAAATAAAATTATAATCATGAAATAAAAGTCAAAATCCTAAGTTTGAGTCCTAATTGTGAGATGCTAAAGTGAAAATAGGAAGTTAATATGGTAATTATTTTCTTTTCCATTCCTGACTTCTTATCTAAATATTTTTAGGACCAATCCCATTTCTCCCCTTAACCCTCCAGCTCGACCCTCAGTCTAAACTCGCCCCGCTAAACCAGGTGTAAGGACCATGTCATGATTAGAAATGGGACACCCCTTAATAGCAGTTATGATTACAGGCTGTAGAGGGCAGTGATGTGCCAAAACGGTGTAGTCTGTCTATTCAGAGGAAGAAGAAGAAGGAGAACATGTCACAGTTTTTCTCAGTGGCTTTGGTTCATTTCTCAGATCAGAATTGAAATTGTCAGAACTACTTGTTCAGTCTTCACATCATTGTGTCTCTTGTGCACATCATAAAGCAGTTTCTCATTTCTTTGATCAAGCTGCAAATGCTTTGGTACATCCATGCAAATGGTTCTCTACAGTTCTCTGCTGTTTCCTACATTATCAGTTGCTTCTGTCATGTTGATCAAAATGTATTATAATGGGTTTCTGCTGAATAGTCTCACCCCCCACAACATTTAGGCTTTAGTTCATCGTATAAGTCTTTACATGCAAAATGGTTGAACATGTTGTCATAACATTTCTCTACATTTCCATTAGACTCTTTTTCCTAAATCTGTCCTGAATTGGTAAATTGCTCCCAGGTGAATCTTGGCTTTCTCTAACGAAGGGAAATGTGTGAAGCATTAGATCAACCAATGATCGAGGAATTTGACTGAGGAGAATTGGATGATTGAGGAATTTTCTCAGCATGGAGATGAAAGTATATGATCGCCATCCACATACACAGATGACCCTTCTGGCTGCCATGGATGCAGCGTGTGATGACATCACAGCAGAGACCTGCAGAGGCTGGATAAGACACTCTGAAAGGTTCTTTCCATGCTGCATCCGTGAGAAGAACTTCGTAGTGATGTGGATGAGAATTTGTGGCCCAACAGACAGGAACGTCAGGAGGTTTAGGAAGACTGCACTGTAATTCCTACAGAACTGCATGTACAGTTTTCCCTAAGAAGGCTGTCCTGTGTTCACATTTCTACTTTTGTTTTTTTTTTGTTTTTTCTTTGTGCTATGCAGAGCTGTCTTTTCTTTTCTGTATCGCAATGACATCATCAACAAATGACAGAACAAACAGTAAAAGCAGAAATGTGAATCATGTCCAGTCTCTTGCAATCCCCTACATACACTAAGGTGTAACTCACAAGTTACAGTAACTGTCATCAAAACTTTATCCATAGTTTACATCAGAACATCCCTCCAGAGTAGACTGTTACACTGACAACATGACTAAGCAATCTGTCTTATCTGTAAACAATGACACAAGGACTGTCATTCTGATGGACTGGACTGTTCATTGACACAGATATTTACTTTTGAGAGATGAACGAAGGATTTTGAGCAGGAGACTGGCTTTAGCAGGTAATCCATGGTGTTTACCTATTTGTATGAATTGTTTGAGAAATGCACTTACTGTTTTGCAGATGTTGAGGATGATTTTAGAAATGTACCAAAGCGACTGAGAAAAACTGTAATCTTCAATAACTTCACCTTAGAATGAGAGTTACCTTTATATATTTATTTACCTGATTATTAATCTTCAATAACTTCACCTTAGAATGAGAGTTACCTTTATATATTTATTTACCTGATTATTAATCTTCAATAACTTCACCTTAGAATGAGAGTTACCTTTATATATTTATTTACCTGATTATTAATCTTCAATAACTTCACCTTTTCCCAAAATCCCTGTATTACATGCTTATGTTGTTCAATACTTGACAACGTCATTAATTCCTGATCAGAACCAGCGCATTAACGTCACGGAGTTTTATCATAAATTCACAAACCAAACAATGATAGAAGTTGATGTTTGACAAGAGAGGTTGCAGAATAACGGCTGAATTTACTGGACAGACGTGATCAAAGTTTCTGTGCAGCTAGTATAGAGAGAGAGAGAGAGAAAGGGAGAGCGACACTGCACACTCTATTGGTCACAGATGGCACCTATTTCTAAAAAAAGATAACTAATGTAAAGTTTATGTTTGGTCAGCGCTGTATAATCATTACCAGGATCATATTTAACATGCAAACACTGGACTGTTGTGCAGAGGAAGACAGCAGTGGACACTATGCTGTGTTACGATCTTCGGACTAATAAGCGTCCGGCTTGAGGCTGAAACTCTGGACACCCTCGTAGGTCTGCGACGGCACAGTTACCAGCTTACGATCGTAAAAATAAAAGTAAATGTTACACTACAAAAAGGCAAAAAATCCATAAAATATCATTGAACTAAGATATTGGGGTGGTTTTCGTAATATTTACAGCTCTATTAACACAGAAATTTACATTTGCTCGATTTCTTCCCCACATTCGCCGCCATCTTTCGTTGTGATAACCCTTAACACCATGGGAGGTCCAGGAACATCTCAGAAATGAGGGAGATAAATCCCTCAATCTCACCCCTTAAGCTCAACTCTCGGGAGTATTGGGACAGCCGGCCACTTCGCGGGATCACACATTTTGAGACTGAGGGTTAAGGGGAGAAATGGGATTCAGCCTTACTCCTCACTTTTTCAGATTTGATGATTTAACAGGGATTTCTTAAATCACCAGGATAAGTTCACATTTTTATACTTGAGGAAATCTGCAGACCTCAGACTGATGGACCAGTTAGAACAGAAATATCAGATCATCCTGCGGGCCAGATTTAACTGTTCCACAGGCCGGATTTGGCCCCCGGGCCTTGAGTTTGACACCCATGGCCTAGAGCAGGGGTGTCAAAGTCAACCCCAGCAGGGGCTGAAATCTGACTTTAGGTCCAACCTGAGGGCCGAACAGGGTCACCATTTAACCATGAACTGTCACCCTCATCCTCACAGGTAGTTAATAAAAGGGGAGAAAAACTGATTATAAATGATTTTGGGATTAAAAAAAAAGTCAAAAGGATAAGTTTAAAGGCTCAAAATCTGAGATAAAAAGTCAAAATATTAGTTAGAAAGGTCAGAACACAAAATCAAAAGTCAGAATAATGTTTTCAAAAGCCAAATATATGAGATGGAAAGCAAAAATCAGCAGTTTAAAGGTCAAAATACGAGATAAAAAATAAATTTTAGGTTTAAAAGGTTGAGATAGTATTTAAAATTTAAGGTCGTGAATCCAAAAGGTCAAAATATGAGATGAAATTCTAAATTGTGAGTTTAAAAAATTAAAATATGGGATTAAAAGTCAAAGTTAGGACTTTAAAAGTGCAAAATATGAGATTAAACTTGAAATCATGATCTTCAAAATATGACTTGAAATTCAAAATTGGAATCTAAAAGTTCACAATATGAGATAAAAAGTCAAAATGCTAAGTTTAAGTGAGAATTTTCGGATGCAAATTTAGATATATGATGAAAACACAAACGAATTTCTCTCCCCATTCCTTACTTTCTCTCTCTTTATTTTTACTCTTTACTTTTTCAAGGTTTTATGACTTTAAGGATATTTTAAAGGTTAAATTCTCATTTCTATACTGGAGGAAAACTGCAGACCTCAGACCTGCGGGCCAGTTCTTATTAAATATGATCTGATCCTGCAGGCCCGGTAAACCTGCACCACGGGCCGGATTTGGCCCCTGGGCCTTGAGTTTGACACCCCTGTGCCAGAGGCTCATTTTTACATTTAGTTTTAGTTTGTTTCATTCAAATAAAGCAGCACTAACAACATTGTAGTCAGTTAGAAATGTATTTGCCCTTCTTCTCACCGGAAGTTGACTCATAATCACACAGAAGAGTCCCAAGAAAAGGTGGACTACACTCAGAATCCGTCTGCCATTACAGACATGAACTCAGAATCTCTGACGTTTTATCCTGTAGGATTATTTCAAAGGGAAGTGAGGTTAGGGTTAAAATGAGAAGCCCTTTATTTTGAAATCCTGACAGGAAGTGTAGTGTGCAGATATCTGCGGTATGTTTACAGCGGTACCTGCTGCAGCAGAGCTGAAGGAGGAGAGACAGAGAGTGGACGAGGATTCCTGAGGCTCCCCATGACTGGAGGGTTCCTGTCCTCTGATTCCTGTCCTCATCCAGACCAGGACGTCCTGCTCCATGCTCGATGTCAGCGGAGAATCAAAGCTTTTTAGATGGAGACAGCGCCAGGCCTGCGTTGGCACAATTTCTGCATCCCCTAAAACCGCAGTTTAGGGGACCAATCACATCAGGAGGCGACGACAGCTCCAGCTCACCTCATCGGGCTACAGAGTTCTGGCATTAACGGCCTGTGGTGGCGGGACTCGGACGGAATTTTACCAAAATTACGACGGGAATCAAGTACAATTCACTGTCTCCCGGCAACGGGAGCGACCACCGGCAGCTCGTAATGTCTCGTGCCAAGGAGCGCCTGAAAGGCGGGAATGAGTCTAAGGACAGCGTCACTTTGCTGCCATGCTTTTATTTTGTAGAGGTAGGCTATCTATCTATCTATCTATCTATCTATCTATCTATCTATCTACCTATCTATCTACCTATCTACCTATCTATCTACCTATCTACCTATCTACCTATCTATCTACCTATCTATCTATCTACCTATCTACCTATCTATCTACCTATCTACCTATCTACCTATCTATCTACCTATCTACCTATCTATCTACCTATCTATCTACCTATCTACCTATCTATCTACCTATCTATCTACCTATCTACCTATCTATCTACCTATCTATCTACCTATCTACCTATCTATCTACCTATCTATCTACCTATCTATCTACCTATCTACCTATCTATCTACCTATCTACCTATCTATCTACCTATCTACCTGTCTATCTACCTATCTACCTATCTATCTACCTATCTATCTACCTATCTACCTATCTAACTATCTCTCTAACTATCTAAGTATCTACCTATCTATCTACCCATCTACCCATCTATCTACCTATCTACCCATTCTATCTACTGCATTCTATCTATCTGCCATCTGCCTGTCTATGCCATCTGCCATCTACCCATTCTATCTACCTATCTACCTACCTATCTACCTATCTACCTATCTATCTATCTACCTATCTATCTACCTATCTATCTACCTATCTATCTACCTACCTAGCTACCTACCTATCTATCTACCTATCTACCCATCTATCTACCTACCTACCTATCTATCTATCTAGTGTGTCTGTGTGTGTGTGTGTGTATCTATCTACCTCAAACAGCTTTGTTTAACCTTCTCCTCTGTTGCTGCCATTTCCAATCCTATCTAGTCTCTACACTCAAACCCCATCATCATTTAGATCTATTTATCTATCTACCTATCTATCTACCTATCTACCTATCTATCTACCTATCTATCTACCTATCTATCTACCTATCTACCTATCTACCTATCTATCTACCTATCTACCTATCTATCTACCTATCTATTTATCTATCTACCTATCTACCTATCTACCTATCTATCTACCTATCTATTTATCTATCTACCTATCTACCTATCTACCTATCTATCTATCTACCTATCTATTTATCTATCTATCTATCTACCTATCTATCTACCTATCTATTTATCTATCTATCTACCTATCTATCTATCTATCTATCTATCTACCTACCTACCTGTCTGTCTGTCTGTCTATCTATCTAGTGTGTCTGTGTGTGTGTGTGTGTGGGTGTGTGTGTGTGTGTGTGTGGGATGGGGGGGGGGGGGGGGGGTAAATGAAACACTCAAACAGCTTTGTTTAACCTTCTCCTCTGTTGCTGCCATTTCCAATCCTCCTCTGAGTCTCTGAGTGAAACAGCGGCCTCAAACCCCCATCATCAGCCTTAGACTGTATATTAGCATGGACATACTCTCTGTGATGTCACCTACTGGTTTCTGGAGTGAACAAGGCAAATAATCCATAAAATAACATTAAACTAAGATACTGGAGTGGTTTTTGTAATTTTAGATCTCTATTAACACAGAAATTTACATTTATCGCTCGATTTCTTCCTCGCATTCGCCGCCATCTTTCTTTGAGTGATAACCCTCAGTACCAACGGAGCTCCAGGAACATCTCAACACTGAGGGAGATAAATCCCTCAAACTCACCCCTCAACTCTCGGGAGAACCAGGACAGCCCTCGCACTTCACGGGAACACGCATTTGAGACTGAGGGTTAAGATTGAGGGTTAAGGGGAGAACTGGGATTCAGCCTAAGACTAAAAAAAATAGATCTGTGACTAAAACTAAGAATAGTTTTTGTCAAGATGACTAAAACTAGACTAAGATGTAATTTAGTTTTTGTTGGACATTCAGAATCTGACATTTCTCCACTGTGGGTAAATCTGTCAAAAACAATACATTTGTATCTATTCTGCCTCTCAGCTGTAGAAAGCAGGGACCCCAGGTTAGACAGAGAGCAGAGAATACACAACCATGATCTGGTACCAGATTTAGACAAGAAAATAAATGCTCGGACTAAAAGTAAAGACTAAAATGTTTTGAGTTTTTATGCACTAAAACTAGACTAAAATGTTATTGAGTTTTTGTCAACTAAAACTAGACTAAAATGTTTATGACTTTTTATGGACTAAAACGGGACTAAAATGTTTATGACTTTTTATGGACTAAAACGAGACTAAAATGTTTATGACTTTTTATGGACTAAAACGAGACTAAAATGTTTATGACTTTTTATGGACTAAAACTATACTAAAATGTTTTTGACTTTTTATGGACTAAAACGGGACTAAAATGTTTATGACTTTTTATGGACTAAAACGAGACTAAAATGTTTATGACTTTTTATGGACTAAAACTATACTAAAATGTTTTTGACTTTTTATGGACTAAAACTAGACTAAAATGTTTTTGAGTTTTTGTCGACTAAAACGAGACTAAAATGTTTATGACTTTTTATGGACTAAAACGAGACTAAAATGTTTATGACTTTTTATGGACTAAAACGAGACTAAAATGTTTATGACTTTTTATGGACTAAAACGAGACTAAAATGTTTATGACTTTTTATGGACTAAAACGAGACTAAAATGTTTATGACTTTTTATGGACTCAAACGAGACTAAAATGTTTTTGACTTTTTATGGACTAAAACGAGACTAAAATGTTTATGACTTTTTATGGACTAAAAATAGACTAAAATGTTTTTGACTTTTTATGGACTAAAACGAGACTAAAATGTTTTTGACTTTTTATGGACTAAAACTAGACTAAAATGTTTTTGAGTTTTTGTCGACTAAAACTAGACTAAAATGTTTTTGAGTTTTTGTCGACTAAAACTAGACTAAAATGTTTTTGAGTTTTTGTCGACTAAAACTAGACTAAAATAACTAGAATAATTTTCATTTAAAGACTAAAACTAAGACTAAAATTAAAAATAGCTGCCAAAATAAACAGTGCTGATAGTCATGTAGAGACGGCGTGGATGCTGACCTACATGGATGTTAATGAGAAAGAGAAAGTGGCACACTGAGCTCAGTCTGTAAGCCTGCAGAGCTAGGAGTGGATGTTGGACTTGTTTGAGGTGTTTTAATGTGTAAAGTTTAGTAAATAATGTTGGGATTCTGGGTCAGAAATAAGATGATTCATGAAGATCCATACTGATCCTTTCTGCCTGTCTGCCTTGTCAGATAGATGGTTCTTAAATTTAGTCAGAGAAAATAAAAACATGAACATTTGTGGTGAAATGATAGCAGGGAAGTTATTTTGAGGTCACTGAATTTTACCTGTGGATATTACTTTGGATGTTATTAATACTAACTTGACTGAGTCTCCCAGTGGGGGCGGTCCGCAGCTCTAGTGCCGTCAGGATATCTGATTGTCATTGGTCCTGCAGGTTTTCTGAAAGGCCGATGCTTGTGGAAGTGTGCTAATACTTCTTCTTGAACATGTAGGACAGGTCTGTTCAGTTAAAGGCCCAGAACCAACCCCCAAGTGGCCCAGCCTGTGGTCATGTCAGAGATGCAGAGGGCAACCTGTTTCGCAAGTTTTCATAAATTCCCACGGTTTTTCAGACCATGAATGCAACACTCAGCGGCTAGAGCTGCTAACAGAAGTAGCCCCAAGAGACCGAGTATAAAACATGTCCTTTTCAACTGTAGCTACAACTCTGCAAATGTAGTTTTTATATACTTTAAGATATACCTGGGTGACCAAAATTAATAATTACAGAAGATACAGAAGAAAATTACAGAATTTTAAATGTTTTCATTCTATTTATTTTATTTTTACCTCCGCCAAGGAGGTTACGTGATCAGGTGGGTTTGATAGTTTGTTCATTGGCAACATAACTCAAAAAGTTGTGGACGGATTTGATGAAATTTTCAGGAAATGTCAGAAATGGCATAAGGAAGAACTGATTAGATTTTGGGAGGGATCTGGATCACCGTCTGGATCCAGGAATTTTTTTAAAGGATTCTGTACTATTGGGAGATAGCGCTAATGGCGGAGGTCTGCGCTGTTACCACTTAAGACCAGGAGATGGCGGGCATGAGTAACTTCAATCCCAGCAGAATTTTTGGGTGTGTTTCTATTCAGTTTTGGAGTTTATAGAGTTTGAAAGATGCACGCCTGGTTGAGGAGACGAGTCAGAGCGTAACAGAGAGAAAGACAGCGAATTGTAGCGACAATACTCACAATGCTGGGAGGAATAGAGGAATATTCACCCTCTGCCATGACTTCCAGTCGTCCGGTGAGACCATGGGTGAGACTGTCAGTGCATCTGTTGGCACCGGCAGACAATGCTTCCACCATGACAGCCAATGCTGTGCCTCACCGTGTTTCCACCCCACCTGGGAGGGAGTATGCTGTGGAGGGGGGCACGTGGGGACGGATCCAGGAGAGTTTTTAAAGGATTCTTCACTATTGGGAGATGGGGCTAATGGCGGAGGTCTGCACTCTCCAAGTGCTTTTCTAGTTTTGTCATTGATCCGCTCTCAGAAAGAAGGATTTAAGTTCTTTTCACAGTACAGCCAGCGGTGCACATTTAAAGGGATACTTCAACATTTTGGCAAATTCACCTATTGCCATAATTCCTATAGTCTTAGTAATAAGTTCGCTCCCGTTAGTTGTCGGTGCAAGCTGTTTCTAGATCTGTGGGGACCAATATACCAGCTGCACAGCTAACGCCATGTAAGCAGACAGTATTTTTTTTTTTTTCCCTCGTCAAACTCATCAAATACACAATCCAACAACTCCAAAACGCTCTCGTGGACAAGTTGTGAGCTGTACATTCACCACGCTATGAAATAATAACGTATAATTATGTGACATTATGACACATGAAGCAAATACTTGGAACTATTTCTTGAGTAAACCACTGGGCGGAGTGACACGGTGCAGCAGCCATGTCTGGAGTGTAGTTCCGGCTTTGCATTTAACTTTAAAACATCTCCGTTTCGTAATGTTCCATGATTATTTCATAGCGTGGTGAATGTACAGCTCACAACTTGTCCATGAGAGCGTTTTGGAGTTGTTGGATTGTATATTTGATGAGGGAAAGCAAAAAATACCATCTGCTTCCATAGTGTTGGCTGTGCAGCTGGTATATCGGTCCCCACAGATCTAGAAACAGCTTGCACCAACAACTAAAGGAAACAAACCTATTACTAAGACTATAGGAATTATGGCAATGGGCGAATTTGCCAAAATGTTGAAGTATCCCTTTAACAGTCTGCCTTTACAGAGGACTGTGGTGCCATCAGCGGTGTGCTAGCTTTTGCCATGCCATGGCGCACGAGTTTCTATGCGCCGGTATGTAAGTGCACGTTCATTGTTTGCCGAATTGACCCGACATCATTAACAGAAATTCTGTCATCACTTCTGAAGCATCTTCACACACACACACACACACACACACACACACACACAGTGGTGCTTCTGTTGGAATAGACACACACTCTCATGGCAGTTTTTATAAACATGTGCCTTTTACGCAGGACTGTCTTCTTGACGGTAATTGACGTGACTGTTTATTGACACCCTGGCATATGATATTTCAGCTCATTTCTGGCTGGAACTGACTTTAAATTGGAACGTTTAACTAAGCTGAAGGCTTTGTTTCACACCTTACAGGTAAGCAGAGTTACATCAGAATGAAATCACCTTCGTCTCCTTTTTTCCTCTCTCGCTCTTTCTCTCCGTGTCTCTGTGCGTAATATCTAAATGACATCTTTACCTTATTGTACGAGGATAAATCAATTATCCACAGTTTTATACAGTATCTATATGTGAATCAATGTCCAGTGTGCTTCAAAAGCTCAGATGTTTTTAAAGTCTGTTAATGTGGATTTTTGTGTTCGACTTGGCTGCCGTAGCACGCAGCATCTGTGGTTATTCATAGCCTAACCATGAACATTTCTCATCACTGCTCCACATATAGAAGATTTAGCGTGTTTTTTAAACTCACGATACCGTGGATCACATTACAACCAGCGGTGGCCTTAAACACTTTGACTTTAGAGAGAAGCACACCGCTGTGACAGGGAGCCAGGCCATTGCACGCAGCGCAGGAGTTTAAATACTCTGGTATAGCTCTGAGCTCCTTCATCATTTGCCCAATCGAAATAAAATCATGAGCAGGATTTCATTTATCTTCACACACTGGCAGTGGCGCTGCTGGTGGAGAGGGGTACATGTTTTAAAGGCATTTGTTTAAAAACCTGCACTCATTACATGACACTGTTATAATGATGGTAATTACCGTATTATTGCCCATTCCTAATCAGCAATGAATGTAAACAAACATAAAACAAGATATCTTAACAAATGAGCTTCCTTTATATCAGGGGTGTCAAACTCAATCCCAGCAGGGGCCAGATTCTGGATTCAGGACTAACCTGAGGGCCTAACAGGGTCACCTTTTTAAACCAGAAACTGTCAACCTCATTTCACCAGTAATAAAATATAAAATAAAAACGTAGCACTGATGATAAATGATTTTGACATTTTAAAAGTTAAAAAGAAAAGTTTAAAGGCTCACAATCTGAGAGAAGTCCATTTATTAGTTCAAAAAGGTCAAAACATGAAATTAAAAAAAAAAAGGTTTTAAACTCATTGAGACATTGACGTATATATACTTCAAAGTGTTTTTTCGGCTGGCACAAGGGGGTGCTCTAACGCTCCCTGTGAGTAATTTTGGGGCTTCTGGGATACGTAGTCCGGAACACTACAGTCAGAGTTACGGTAAATCAAACATCAGAGGTGGAGACTCTGGGGTCAAAGAGCAGAGCGATCATTACGGAGGTAATCTAAGCTAAAAGTTCTAACTTAGACGCTGGAAGAAACTTGAAACTTTTGCCTGAGAAGTCGCTTACTCACTGAAACCGACATTGAACTTAATGATAGCGAATCCAGGGATGGGCACTTTCACTGGGGATGCACCGAAAATTTGGCCACCGAAAATTTTCGGCTGAAAATGGCCCAAAAGTGCATTTTCGGTTTTCGGCCGAAAGACTTTTATCACCGAAACAACAAGGCCGAAACACGACGTTGTGATGACGCAAGCAAAAACTGCGGCCAGCACGCGCTTGGATCAGTGGTTCTCAAATAGGGGTACGCGTAGGTGAAGGCACTCCAGGGGGTTGGCGAGATTTTAAAATACATGCCGACTATTTAAGAAAAATAGCGCCTTTCTTTGCACGTCAGGAGCGACACGAGTATATTACATTCTAAAATCACATTCGTGCTGCGAACGTCTGCGGTGTGTTTTTCTCTGTCCTCTGATTAACACTGATATTCATTTAAGCGGAAGATAAAAGGAGGTTTGTCCCTCTCTGTCCTTCACTCCGTGCGTAACGTGGCACTTTTACGCACAGCCAGGAGGTCAGTGCCGTTTTGTTTCACTGTTTCATTCACCATGCCAGCCAAGTTTGTACGAGGAGGGACTGACTTTTCATTCATTTTATGTCAAATATGATCAATAAGAGTTATAATATTGCACAGCTGAGGCTCGTGGTGAGAGGAGTTAACTCTCTCCACAGACTGGCTCACCTGTCTGTGTTCAAGACTGTCCAGAGGATTCATTTAGCTGGTCGATCTGGAGCTTTTATAAGTCGTTTGTCTGAGGTCAGAGGAGACTGTGTTGGTAAATATTTCACTAAAGTCCTGTTAGTTTAGAAACAGCTCCAGCTATGTGAGTTTCGCTCCAACGAGCGCACATGGTGGTGGTGGTGCCGATTTTTAAGGTAGACAGAGGAACAAAAACGTCCTCCTCATATCTCATATCTGATATCTCCTCATATCTGTCTGTATCAGTTCTTGTGTTTTTGCCTCTTTTTTTAGCCTGGTAGAGAGGGAGACAGGCAACAGGCAGCCCACATGTCCATATAAGCGCAAATGCGCTACTTAAATATCCGCAGCAAGGTCGCGCTGCGAAATGATGTTGCAGGTGTGGAAGCTTGCATTGACTCGCTACAGGGGCTAAATGTAAATATTTTGTGTAAATAATTTGCATGAAAAAATTGCGTATAGAGTGTGAGGACCCTAAGTTTATAAACTGGAGTTAATATTTTGTAGGCTCTTAAATTTAATCACCCTAAAACCCCCTGAGTCTCCCCCATGGCAGAATGGTTTGATCCACACTGGAACATGTCTGTCAATCACTGTATTCAAAATTACTCCATTCATAAAAAGATTTGATTTTTTTGTGAAGAAATGCTGATCTATAACTAAGTTCATGATTTCAGTTTGAGAAAAGAGAAGTCTTTTTTATAATTTGTTTATTATTTAAAGGTTTTTAGTTCTCTCTGACTCTATGTTTTTATTTCCAAATTGTTCCAGAGAGACCACTGCAGCCGAGCAGAGTTTTGCACACCTCTGGGTTTAAAGCCTTTCCAGTCACTGTTTTCAACAGCTACATTAATTTGAATTCTCACATTTAGAGATAAGAAGATGTGCCATGACTTTAGTCATGCATTTTTAATATTTAAAATGTATGAAAAAAAAATCTAATATTTGTAATTTGAAAGTGTTTATCAGTGACAAAGTTTGATGAATCAGACGGCTGTCACAGCGCTCTTTAATGTCTTTTTTTTTGGCCAAAAAGCTTTGCGCTGTTGGGGGGGTACTTAGCTGAAAAAACAGTTCACCGGGGGAACATGATTGAAAAAAGGTTGAGAACCACTGATTTAACGTATACATGAGTGCAGTCATAAACATTTTATTTTGTATTTTATTTTATTTTATTTTATTTTATATTATGTATTGTTGGAATGAAGTGCTTAAAATATTTACATAATTTTGTAATTGATTTATTCTTTGAAGCATTAATATTAATTTTTGCAATTGCAATTGATTTTAGTGTGGTTAGTACACAGTCATAGCCATAAATGCAATGGTACTAATAATTGGCATAATAATTTCTTTTGGTGTTTCGGTTTTCGGCCTTGGTTTCCTCATTTTCGGTTTTCGGTTTCGGACAAGAATTTTCATTTCGGTGCTTCCCTAACTTTCACTGATCTGCCTCGGCCAGCCAAGAGGCTAAAGAATGCCGCCAGGTCTCCCCTTGGCATCAGAGAAATAAGGCAGCCTCTCGCCAGCTGGATGCATACAGCGACAAGCAGGAGAGGACATGGGCGTATAGGGGGGTCCCGTGGAGGCCGTCCAGTTCCAGAGTGTGAATGGCATGACAGTGACTGGAAGCATTGTTATTGAGGGTATACAATAAAATAACATTTGTAATACAATTTTCAGATGTCTTTTATGTCATTGAAGACAAAATTATAACATTCAAATCACTGTTTTGCTTGACAGACTCGCTTTCACAAAAATGAATTTTTCTCAGCTTTCTAGAAAAAAGTGGTCTTTTTGGTGAAACTAGCCTCTATTCAACTTAAGATAAATCAAGAACGGAACAAGCTAAAAACAGACGGTTTTCCATGATGAAATAGAGAGTTTCTTCCTCCATTTGAGCTGTTTGGTGTTTTCAGAATCATAGTACAAAATATTCTGTGGGTCTTGAAAGATGACTCAAAATGGCCAAAAACGCTGGCACAAGCCACTTTCCATTTTATAAAAGGGCTGGCACTCAATGAGTTAAAGGCAAATATATTAGAAAGAAAGTCAAAATCATGAGTTTAAAAGGTCAAAATATGGAATTAAATTTGTAATCATGAAATCAAAAGTCAAAATATCATTCAAAATTTTAAATTGTGAGTCTAAAAGGTCAAATTATGGGATTATGAAGTCAAAGTCTGGAGTTGAAAATATGAGATAAAATACAAAATAATTGGTAAAAAATGTCAAAATACCACTTAAAAATTAGAATTATGAATCTTAAAGCTCAAAATATTATATGAGAAGTCAAAATTATGAGTTGAAATGCTTGAAACCTGTGCTTTAAATCCAACATGGCGCCATAACTCTGCTTCAGAAACCAGAGGTGAGCATCCCCCAGACTTCATCCATGTTTGTAAAGTTTCTATTTAAAAACAACATCCAGAGTCATGGCTGAACCTAATATGACCCCGTATGAAGACTGAAGTGTGCAGTACCACAGCAGAATAAAGAAAACCACCGCTGAGATGGCGAAGCACACCTATGCTAGCCGCCCAAGCAGGCCTGAATATAAAACACCTTCTCCAGCCATGACTTTCCCCGCTGACGGCGCCCTCAGACAGCATATGGCGAAGGTTTACAACAAGGCAATGCCTGACAGAGAAATGCAGAATGTTCTCATAGCGCCTTTCTAAGCAGACCTGCTGCCCCGTGGCTCTTTCTCCCCTCACTTCTTTATTCAGTTAGGGCTATTTTGGATGAGTTCAGGCGACTGACTGGGACGCTGGAAAGTATTCCATCTCTTTGCCCGTCCAGCTGTTCCGGGTCATTTTCTGTAAAGCACCAACCAGTCAGTTGAGCAGTATTTGGCAGCCACACATGCCCATGTGATAACCCTGATCCACCATGTTTGAGTACAGGCTGTGCCTTTCCTCCTCCATTCTGCTACACGTTTATCTCGGCTTCATCCCTCTATCTGTTTTTGGTGGAGTGTAAGCCTTGCTGTTCGGGACAGCCTCTACATTTGTATTGGATTGTAGCCTTCAGCTAGGATCCACCGACTGCCTCCAGAGTAGTCCTGGCTCTTCCTCATGTTGTGAAGGGGCTTGTCTTCACTGAGGAGAGGATTCTGGGATATTAGTAGTCTTCTGAGGTTTTTGATTCTGCTGATTGTTCTAGTGAATTCTTTCTTTTTAAGAATTGATGATTTGGCTTTCTCAAAGTTTGTGCCTTCGCTATAATAGATTTATTATCATTATTTCTGGTCTGGTTCTGATTCTGGCCTCCTTCACATGCATTGATACCTCCTTAGAGTTCACATTGATAGCTCTTGTTAAACAGCTACCAGTTAAAAATATCTCCAAACTGTTCATATTCTTCATTTTTCTTGGAGTAAGGAGACACCAGATCACTGTAGGAGTACCAGGTACTCTAGGTTGTGGGACGTCTAGACTGGTTTAGTTCAGTTTCACTGGACAGGTGACAGTTATTTTCCAAATTTAAACATTTTTCTTGTAAGGAGAGCAAGCAGGAGGAGACTCTGAGCCCCTCACCCTCGGTCTAAGGCTGAGCCCAGCCACCCTCCTGAGAAATCACATCATGATTGGTTTTGTTTGTGATACCATATAAACTGCAAACCCTGCCCTCTTCACCGACACAGTCCTTTAAGATGCCTGCAGTACTTGTGATGCTGCATCGGTCTGCCTTTCCACCCTCAACCATCAACAACAGATACTTGAACTCCTTCACTTGGGGAAAATCCACCCCACCCAACTATGGCCTCAGACTTGGAGGTGCTGACCCTCATCCTAGCCACTTCACTGTCAACTGACATGGGATTTAATGATCATAAATAACTCTGATAATACTATTTATACTCTAGAACAGACAGCTTAGCCCAAACATTTCCAGAAAAAAGGGCTGAACCTCGTCACTGCTTGAACAGGCCGCTCTGCGAAGTACTGAACACCTGGCACTTCACACGGCTGAGACTGAAGGACGATTCATTGTTTCCATGACAACGACTCCCATTGTCACTCAGGGCGCACTCACACTAGGCCAACCGGATTCTAACCAGGCTAAGGCCTGGTTTATGCTTCTGCGTAACGTCCATGGCGTAGGTACGCCATCGACGCAACACCGTCATTGACCATTCGAAGTTCCGCGTCGAGGGAACGCGTCGCTCTACAATCCACCGCAATGACGCTAGGGGGGTAGTTCTCTCTCTCTATCTCTAGAAAAATCCGTCTTTGTCAGCCTCTCTTTTGGACAGTGTGTCTGCTGAGCATGCAGCTGCTGCCTGGTGTGCTCTCTGCGCTCTGAAGCAGGTCCTTCTGTTTTAGGTGACGTTACGTCACATCCCTGCACGCCTCGTCTTTCTGTGCTGGTGCCGCGAAGCGTGCTGCATCCAAGCACGGAACAATTGTACTCACACTGGTCAAACGACTTTAGGCTCAAACAGGCCCAGGCACGGCACGGATGGCCGGTGTGAGTGCGCCCCTTGTTTAAAGTGATGGATTCCAGATATTACTGCACAATAAATCTGACTCTGCATAGTGATGGGAATTGATAGAACTTTATCAATATCGATTCTGTTATCGATTCTTCTTATCGATTTGATTCTTTATCGTTTCCCTTATCGATTTCTTCCTGTGAATTTTCTTTTTGGATTGCTAAAAATGTTAAACATCAAGTGTTTGGGAGGAGAACATGCTAAAATATACCAAAAAATCTCTCTTTTGTTGGGTATGTCTCGGTTAAGACAAACTGCTCTCTGGATCTTTAATCCGTGAACTTGAATTAGAATACAGTGGGCTACTACCGCTCATTTTCTTTAAAGATAAAACCTTAAAATAAATATAATACTCATCTGTGGATCCTAGATCTCTGAGGTATAGAAATAAAATGAACTCTTGTGCAAAATTAACAGATGTTGGGCAAAAAGATTAATGTCATGCATTAGACATCACTGTTTGACAGACGTTTCTCATTGCCATGTGTGCATCATTTTTGGAGAAATGAAGCCACAGTTTTGACTGCTTTGGTCTGTTTTTGTGACAGGTCACTAGAAATGGGCTGAAAACGGTAATACTGTACCCTGGGGTGCTAAAAATAGCAACGTGAGTTTAAAAATGCTCCAACTCTTCTTTCTGGCTGTAGATAAGCGATGAGAAATTATTACACATACTCACAGGTGCATACTCCTGCTGCAGCCATGCCAGGTACAACAGAAACCACTGAGGGTTTTTAAAAATGTTTAAACTTATCTTTACCAGTTCAATGTGAAATGTAGATGAAATGATTCACTGCTTGTTGGTCATTTTATGCGCTAATGTATTCTGTAACTTTTTATAAATCGTCATTAACACTCAGCAGGACAGAGCTCGCCTCTGAAGCGCAACGTAGACATAAATTATTATAAAGTCCAATCTCTATCTGTTTAGAACCACACAGAACACTACTTCACATTCACAGATTCTATAATATTAGATCAGGATTATCATTTCTCATCTTACCTCTGGGAGAAGAGGAGGGAGGAAACAGAGCACACGTCTGTGTCATTGAAAGAGAAAAAGGAGAAACTTCATTTGATCCCCTGCCCTGATTTAACCTGTTTTATTTAAAGAGGGGGTATTATGCCTTTTTTTCAAGGCTTTCCACCATCTCTCTCATACCCACGTAGTAGCTTCACATGGTTTACAGCTCAAAAAACTCCTCATGTTTCTCACACTGGCATCCTGAAAAGCCCTTATTTTAACCTCTGTCTGAAACGCTTCGTTTTCGCTGCTGTCACTTTAACACCCCCCTCCCCACAGATCTGTTTTCCTCCGATTGGCCGATTTTCCGGAGGCTGGCTGGCGGCAGGACTCAATGTTTTCTGCCCACCCCCTCCAATATGGCTAATGTTGCTAAGCTAGTACTTGTACACTTTGAATGAACCGGTCCAACTGAGTAAAATATGGTGAATTTTGATATACGTCCGTACGTGTTAGACCCGGAGTCTGATCCTGATAGAGGGAAGAAAACCAGCAGCAGTGAAGGATAGAGCAGGACGTATCTGTTCGGTAAGTGTTCAATTACTGTGTTACTCAATGGCTAAATGGTTAAAAGGCCTTGTGACGAACCAGTCAGGAGATCCTATTGCGATGACCTCATCAGTTCGCTCCATTGAAATCTCGTCTCGGGAAGATCTCAGAGAGATTCCCAGTGACCCGTTTTCATCAGTTTACACTGTAATTCCAAGATTACGGCCACTTACGCTTATCTTGCAGTTTGAAAATTTGCATACGTGAAGTATAGACACCCAACGTTGTGACTTTATGTTTATGTTTTAAAAATTGGGAAAGTATAATACCCCCTCTTTCAATAATTCAGAGTGAGGCATCGATAATGGAATCTTTAAGATTAAATGTAAATGATGTCAATGGATCGAGCCAATTGGAACCGTTTCTCAACGGGAACCGGTTGTCGTCATGATCATGCCTTACCTTTATGCCACGTGTATGCAGACAGATTCATCACTAACGGCCTTCCACAGCTCATACACACACACACACATACATGCTCTGCTAGCTCAGTCTTGTTATAACAAAGATATCTGCTGAGAATAAAGAGTTTTCCACTGAGCGATGCAGCCCCTACATCCTTAAATCTCTTATGGATTATCTCAGATAGCGCTGCTGGTTCTAGCATGCGCAGCTGGAAAAGATGGGCCTTTTCAGAACAATATTTCCATTTGCCTTTTTTATCTGCTTCTTGAGAATGATCACATCTGTCTTTTTTTAATTTTTCACATGGAAATTTCAGTCATAAACTCTCCTGTCTGTCATCAGCTGTGCATTTAAGCCTGATGACAGAGAAGAGGAGTGTTTACAGGCTGAGCTCATAGCATCTAACCAGATTGGTGTTTACAGCCTTTAATACTCCCTTTTTTTTTACATCTATGTGTTTGCAGTGCCCTGCAGCCAGCTGTCTGAACAAGCTGCCTCAATCATCAGTCTTTGTTCCAACGTATGAGTTATCTGCAGACATTTTACAGAGGTACCCTGTCATAGCCTCTTATTCTAAAGAGCAGTGTGAATTACCATGAGCTCAGCACTAGCTTAACCTCAACACAGTGCCAATTAAACAATGTTCCTTTCAGCGTCAGGGACCTCGACCAGAACCACAGGACACTTCACATGGCCTGGTTCAAGCTCTGACAGCTCTGACTGTCCCAGCGACACCGTTAAAGTGTCTCGTTGTTGATCTGTGTCTGAACTAGAACAGATGGCTCTCTGTCATCAGCAGTGATACATTATATTGCCAAAAGTATTCACTCACCCATCCAAATAATGTAAATCAGGTGTTCAATGACTTCCATGTCCACAGGTGTATAAAATCATCACCTACACAGCAAAATCGCCAGTGTTAGATTAACACTGAGGGTGTTAAATCTAACACTAGAAAAGTGTGTATATGTGTCCACTCTTTTGAGTGTTAATTAACACTTTTCAAAGTGTTACTTTTTTTACACTGAACCAGTGTTACTGCAACACTGTATGGTGTCAAAAATTTACACTGGTGAACACTGAGTAGTGTTGATAGTACTCCACACTGGCGTCAGTGTTAAAAAATTAACACTAAGGAGTATACTACAATTAATTTCAGCAGGTGTGAAATACTGTGGATAGCAACTGCCCCTCTTCCACCAACCTGATAATAACAAGAAAGAAGACATGCAAGTTCCACAAAATGGGTGTCTATAATCAGACACACCTGACAATATTGACTGCCACTTCACATTGTGAGGTATTCGTCAGCAATCAGGGAGTTATGAGGCAGACTCAAAGACAAAGCTTGGCCTGAGATGATAATCTGCCTCACTCCACAATTATGAGTAAGCTGTCACCACAGCCAAGACTTGACCAACCTAGAAGACAACTACACTCATGGTGCAAAAGTGTTTATGCATCAAAAACTTAGGAACTCAAGATAATTCAAGAATCATGTGCAAGTGAATCCCAGCAGTGACTTCTGTACAACAGGCAACATCTAAACACAGCTAATCATCTAAATACATCTAAAATCATCTGAACCCAGCTTAACACTCTGCACTAAGGCATGATGGGAAAACTCTGCCCCTCAGATTTGAAATCGCAGTAGGTGGAGCTTGGATCAGCTGACTCTCTACATAGTGTTAAAATCAACACTGAAATGTTTAACACTGAGTATTCAACACTCCAGTTTTTGCTGTGTAGGCATGCAGACTGTTTCTACAAACATTAGTGAAAGAATGGCTCGCTCTCAGGAGCTCAGTGAATTCCAGCGTGGTACTGTGATAGGATGCCACCTGTGCAACAAGTCCAGTGGTGAAATTTCCTGGCTCCTAAATATTCCACAGTCAACTGTCAGTGGTATTATAACAAAGTGGAAGCCATTGGGAACCACAGCAACTCAGCCACCAAGTGGTAGGCTACGTAAAATGGTCAGAGGAAGCTGAGGTCATAGTGCGCAGAGGTCACCAACTTTCTGCAGAGTCAATTGCTACAGACCTCCAAACTTCATGTTGGCCTTCAGATTAGCTCAAGAACAGTGGTAGAGAGCTTCATGAATGGGTTTCCATGGTAACAGCTGCATCCAAGCCATACATCACTAAGTGCAATGCAGAGCGCCGGGTGCACTGGTGTAAAGCACGCTGGTTGCCAGGAGAACGATTCTTGTCTGACTGCATTGTGCCAAGTGTAAACTTTGTGGGAACAGTTTGGGGATGGTCCCTTCCTGTTCCAACATGACAGTGCACCAGTGCACAAAGCAAGGTCCATAAAGACATGGATGAGAGAGTTTGGTGTGGATCAACTTGACTGGCCTGCACAGAGTCCTGACCTCAACCCCATAGAACACCTTTGGGATGAATTAGAGCGGAGACTGAGCGCCAGGCCTTCTTCTAAACCTTGTGGAAAGCCCAGAAGAGTTGAAGTTGTTATAGCTGCAAAGGGTGGACTGATGCCATACTAAACCCTATGGATTAAGAATAGGATGTCACTTAAGGTCATATGCAGGTCCAAGCAGGTGAGCGAATACTTTTGGCAACATAGTGTAGCTCTTTCTACAAGGACTCAGGCTAGAGCTAACCTTTACCTGTCAGGTAAACCTCCAATCTGAATGATTGTTGCTCTGACTGATAAACGTCAACATCCTCTACAAGTTTTTATTTATTCATTTTTCTCTGAAGGTTTACTAAAAAAAAAAAAAAAAACACTTGTTGGCTTTACTAAATAAAATGATGAAAAATTTTACAACCTTTTAAAAAAATGCTTTCTTTCAACAAAAAATATGTTAAGCCAGTGTAAAACAGTGATGTTGGCCCAGCACCACTACTTCACACTGGCTCAGCACTGTTACTTCTTGTTGAAAGAAAGAATTTAAATTAGGGGTAAAATGTTTAACTTGATTACGTTCAGCCAACAAAATATTTTATATAGGGGCAACATGATGCATTTACCTTGGATAGGTGAAAACACGTCTAAAACACGACTGTCACATGGTCCGTGACGTGACATTTAACACTGAGAGAGAAATCTGAAAACTAGAAGAATCTCAAGCAAACTTCTATTTGACTCTAAAAAATCAGTCATGGCCGGTACGCTGAGGTGAAATGATGGAGCTAGTGAAAATGTGGGCCGATGCTTTATCATGAACGTTACTGGTTGGATTGTTGTATAATTCTAGTCCTTCGTTAACCTGGATCTGTTTCACACATCCATCTGGGAAAGCTTCAATAGGAAACGTTTGAGAGAAGGCAGAGGCTTTGAAAAATCCTAGGAGTATGATTGGGTGAACGTTCTGTCACATCCTACGGGCCAATCAGAGCAACAAAGCATGTGACGTAGCCACCATCGAGCTGCGCGTACGCAGCTACTGAGGAATAATGCGAAACATGGTGACTCTAGACATGTAAGTACACGACTTTTGTGGTTTTTGAAAAGAAAACAACTCACTGCTGTTCTTTGTTCTTCTTCTCTGGAGAAATGTTGTCAAGTTCTGATAAAACTGGCACTTTAGCAGCATCCACGCTAATCTCTTCCTCCATAACTGCACCAGCTCATGCTGCTGCTGCTGGTTAATGTCACGACTCTGCTGCACCTGAAAGTACTGCCCTTCGTAGCTGATTGGTCCTGTCACTTTCTAACCGGGCCCAAACGGTTCAGATGGGTGCTTAAGAAGATGGATTCACCAGTGAGAAACAAGTAAACGGGTGTATCCATCTGCTTTGCAAGGTTGGTCCTTTGTTTTTTCAGAGACAAATTTAACCGTAGAAATCCACAATCCAACTTTGTCTCTAAACTGTGTGATAAAGGCTGACAGAGGTGGAAGGAAGAGGCCGAGCCTGTGTGGCCAGCATGTGTTTTTGCATCAACGTCCTATTCAAGCGTGCTGTGGTGTTTTTGGCGTGCACAGCCTGCAGGCGTGGGCTGGGGGAGAATGATTAAAGTGACCCACTGTTTTTGGGCTAATAGCAGCCACATCCCAGAGTGCTACATAGACCTCATCAGACCTCTGTCTGATTGCTTTTGTCATGTTTGAGCATTTTCTCAGCATTCACCTGAGATCTGCCAGTTTCCCATGTTTGACTGCAGCGGCCACTATCATCGCTTTTGTCCTGTTTTTGCAGAAGGGCCGATTCTCCACCAACGTGATGGCGCATCACCTGATGAAAATTTGAAGTTCTCTTTTTGTGTTGTGTTGCAGCCGCATGAATTACTCTGAGAACTTGTGCATGCTATAAACAGAATGATAGCTTAGGAAACAATAGTGGGGTGTGGGTGGCTGTAGAGGCCTGCTGCTGTTTTGTCATTTCTTGTGTGCCTCGTTCATCAATGGTCCGATTATCAGAAGGTTCTGCTGCAAGATTTCTTATGTTTGGATTGAAATCCTTTTTTTGGTTGATGAATGAAAGAGAACTTTTTCAGATAATTCCTGTTAAAGAGAAACTAGAATCCTGAATCAGAAAGCCGCTCTTCCCCTCTCCTAAACACACTCACAGAGGACGGCATTCAGTGTGAAGCTGTTAGGTAATGCTTGAAGCTGTCTACTTCCTGAAAACTGTGAAATATTTTGGTGCGAACAGAGAAAGAGCGATCTGTAAACACATGCTTTACTGCGGGATGAAATCTCCTGCAGGACTTCTTTCCCTCTCTCCTAGAATGATCACATCTTTGCTCACATCCCCAGCTCAGTGTGCAGGGAACGCGCTGAAGTGGGAATAAGACACACTCATAACACAGATCCACTCATGTTTGGACAGAAGACGCCTGTTGGATTATTCATGTTTAGGGGCGGGAATCTCAGGGTACCTCACGACCCGGTACGATACGCAATACTCGATGCTGGTATTATCAAAATACAGCGATACTGTGATAATCGATATATTGCAAGAAAATTGTATAATGATACATCACAAAACATGTCCAACTAGAGAATAATAATAGCTGTAAAACAGTCAAGAGCAGGATTTCTTCATTTATTCACTAAATGTAGAGTCAGTTTCACAGAATTTGACAGACTGAGCTGAAACGCTGAACATAAAGTACATATGGTTTATGAACATTTATATTCAGTATATGTATTATATGGAATAAAGGAAATATGTAGTCCTGAATCATCTAGCATTAACCATCTTTGTGTAATCTGAAGATGAGGATTTTTCCCATTTGCTGCTGTAAGGATTTTTTTTTTTTTTAGGAAAAGGGGAAAAATAAATCGATATAGAGTAAATGTACTCCAATCTTTAATATTTTACTTTATATCAGGGTGTTTGTGGAGGGAGACGAGCTGATCGTCACGTCCAGCTTTAAGGACTGATAGACTGACAGGCCGGTGTTTTTTTATCTGTTACAGAGGCAGTGTTGCCAACTTAGCAGCTTTGTCGCTATATTTATCAAGTTTTCAGACCCCTCTAGCGACTTTTTCTGGTGTTACTGGAGGCTTTAGGAGACTCTGGCGTGAAAGCACACATCGTTGTTGCTCCTCTCAGTGAGCAGTGGGTGCTGCCGTGGGCCCCTCCCTGTCCCAGAGCACTCAGAGGCAGCCCAGTCGCCCAGTCCTCACGCAGCAGCCCCCCTCAGCTGGAGATGGAGATGTTCGCCCCTCCATGTCCAGACTGCAGATTAACTGCACTGTGAAGGTGCCTTGACAGTTTTTCTGCTGTCTCTTTTTGGTCCATTTAGATTGTTAATGAAGACTGTATACTAAAAACATATTATAGGCCTAAATGTTATGGTTAAAATGTTCATGTTTCACTGGGATTAGTTGTAGGCTTTTAAGCGGACCACAAGGTTTAAAACTAAACCAAACGTAAGAAAACTAAACTTGTAAGGAAAAAAGAATGATAAATAGAATAATAAACTAAAAATAAAAATTAAAGTAACTCTGCCAGAGTACCTCTGGAGTCATTGTTGTCAGACTTAAGCCCAGATAAAGGAGGGTTGGAGTTGTGACGTTATAAGAACAAGAATGGACAGAAGCGAGTTCATTTGTAGTTCTGCACATCTTTAAGGGTCTTTTTACTCACTTTGTCTCTCATGGCATTTTTCCTCTCTCCTACAGCGTCTAATACAATTAAATGCAGGCGATGACATCATTTAGCGACTTTTAGGACGGCCAATAGCTACTTTCCTTACTGAGGAGTTGGCAACACTGTACGGAGGCCGTCATTCTTAATGACACTCAGGTCCTTGCTGATAAAACGAAGCGTCGACTGTGATTCTGGTTGCACCACTAGAGACCGGCGGTAGCTTCAGCAGGCTGGTTTCACTTTAGCCATTAGCGGTAATGCTAATGCTACGATGTCTAGCTCTCAGATATAAATACCTGAGTCCAGAAGTTTTATTAGAAATGGGATGAGACATCTGTGGTCCTGAAGCAGCTGGAGGGTGTGAGCTCTCCTATCAGACTGAAGTTTGCTAACATGAGGTGAGACATGCCTCCTCAGGCCTCTGATTGGAGGTTTCAAACATGATGGTGATCTAAGTGTTTGTCTGAAGCATCCTGAGAACTACATACCGTCACATGACTCTTCTTCAGCAGTCATGATGATCAGGTGATCCACCTCTAAACACTGAAGACTCCCAGTACCAGGCAGTGGTTCCAGACCAGTTCATGACTGCAGACCAGCATGCAGACATAGAGACCAGCATTCAGAAGGAGCTCTGAAAGCATCAGTGTTGGTCATTAATCATCATCTAATGAAGCATATATGCTGATGATCATTTCTAAAGCCTCAGTGGTCGTGTGCACACAGAAAACCACACTGGGCTTGTTTTTCTGCTCTCAGCGTCTCCAGCTCTGAACACAAAGATATAAAAATATACTCCATTCAGAGGGCCATGTTGCCTAGCAGCCAGTTAGTGGGTAGGATGGTGTGACAGTGTGTGAGATAGAGAATGTTAGAGACAGGGCAGCACAGCCAGAGAGGGAAAGAACTGTAGAGAATGCACGTTTGTGATGCCCACGTTTAAACACATTTATATCAGAGGAAGGCTAAAAAACAGGAAGAACTCTGGTACAGATATCTGAACAGCCTTATTCATCACTTCAGGAGGATAGCCAGTGTTTAGTTTGGGATGAATGTCAGGTAAGAGGATGAAGATCAGGCAGAATAGAGAACATGGCAGTAGTAACCATGCTCCTTTCAAATGTAGGACAGTCAAAACTCTGCACCATGTAAAACTGGAGGAGTTCTCCATATCAGCGATGTGTATGCATCTTTGCATGAAGCATTCAGTGAAATAATGGAGTTAAAGCAGAGCTAAGACCCGAGTTCTATCCAGATATCTTAACAATAGAACAGCTGCACAGGCGGTCCGGCTCCAAGTCCAGCCTGTGGCTCCTTTCCCTCATGTCTCTGTCACAGCAGCAGCACAGACGGATCGAGGAACCCCCAGTGAAACCCACACGAGTGGACCATTCTCTCCCAGATGTCTCAGTGTGTTTGGGTTCTTCACAGCAAAGCAAAGGGGGCCCTGCAGGACTGTGGTCCTCTGTGCCCACCCAGACTGTCACCGCTTTAAAACTGAAGTCATGCTGGAAGGATCCAGCTCTCTACAGTCAGACCACCACTCATGGATGTTCTTAAAACTGTTCTGATGGTGTCACCATGAATATTCTCATGTTTTCAGCTGGGAGGTTTCTTCACGTCCCCAGAATGTTTTAGGATCATGTTCTGTAAAAACTTTCTACAAATGTTTGATGACAGCTTTCATAAAGTCTCCAGCAGAGCAGAAATATCATTCCCTAATCTTGTTAAAAAGCATCTCCAGCTTGTTTGTTTGTTTCTAGAATGTTCTCTAAAATGATCCTAGTCATGTTCTATGATAACCTTCTCTGATGCTAAGGGCCAGGACTACTGTCAAAAACTCAACCATGTATGTTCTAACATTCCAAAAATGTTCTGTCTGAAGGTTTTCCAACAATGCTCTTGGATAATATCTTTATGAGATGTATGCAGCAGTGTTTAAGGGTTCTGTGATAATCCTCTGAAGATGCTGAGTGATAACAGCGACATTATTACATCTCTGGTGGAACGGAACAAAAATGTTTGATGATAACATTCTGAACCTTCTCTCTGGTCAGAGGACCGATCCAGCACCTCTCCAGCTTCTACACCAAGTTTAAGACCTGGTCCAACTGGGACTTGATCCCTGGCATGCCAGATACAGTTTGTCTCAGAGTACTGAACTGCTGCTCATACAGGACATTTCCACAGCTGTAGCTGGACAGGTTTAGTGGATACCAGCTTCCACTGAGAGTTCTTCTTTGTCAGGTAAAAGTTCTGAATTCTGCTCTTTTCTGTATTTCCTCAGCAGGCAGCGTTGTGTAATCATGTCTACTTTGATCATAATGGCTGATCCTATTTAGAACTGGTCTTTATTGGGAGGGTACGGTACCGCTGAAAACCCACATCTTGACGTGATTTTACTGAATAATCCAACTGACCACATGTAAACTGAGTGCTTCATGTTCTTGGTGAATAAATGGATTTGTCTTTGAGCTTCAGCCAGGTCAGGATACCCGTGTTCTGGTCTGTGGTCTCAGCCGGGTCAGGATGTCCTTATTCTGGTCTGTAGTCTCAGCCGGGTCAGGATGTCCTTGTTCTGGTCTGTGGTATCAGCCGGGTCAGGATGTCTGTGTTCTGGTCTGTGGTCTCAGCTGGGTCAGGATGTCTGTGTTCTTGTCTGTGGTCTCAGCGCGGTTAGGATGTCCGTGTTCTGGTCTGTGGCCTCAGCTGGGTCAGGATGTCTGTGTTCTGGTCTATAGTCTCGGCCGGGTCAGGATGTCCTTGTTCTGGTCTGTGGTCTCAGCCGGTTCAGGATGTCCTTGTTCTTGTCTGATGTCTCAGCGGGGCCTGGATGTCCTTGTTCTGGTCTGTGGTCTCAGCGGGGCCAGAATGTTCTTGTTCTGGTCTGTGGTCTCAGCGGGGTCAGGATGTCTGTGTTCTGGTCTGTGGTCTCAGCCGGGTCAGGATGTCCTTGTTCTGGTCTGTGGTCTCAGCCGGGTCAGGATACCCATGTTCTGGTCTATAGTTTCAGTGGGGTTAGGATGTCCTTGTTCTTGTCTGTGGTCTCAGCGGGGCCAGGATGTCTGTGTTCTGGTCTGTGGTCTCAGCCGGGTCAGGATGTCTGTGTTCTGGTCTGTGGTCTCAGCTGGGTCAGGATGTCTGTGTTCTGGTCTGTGGTCTCAGCTCGGTTCAGGATGTCTGTGTTCTGGTCTGTGGTCTCAGCTGGGTCAGGATGTCCGTGTTCTGGTCTGTGGTCTCAGCTGGGTCAGGATGTCCTTGTTCTGGACTGTGGTCCCAGCTCAGTCAGGATGTCTGTGTTCTGGTCTGTGGTCTCAGCCGGGTCAGGATGTCCTTGTTCTGGTCTGTGGTCTCAGCTGGGTCAGGATGTCCTTGTTCTGGACTGTGGTCTCAGCTCAGTCAGGACGTCTGTGTTCTGGTCTGTGGTCTCAGCTGGGTCAGGATGTCCTTGTTCTGGTCTGTGGTCTCAGCCGGGTCAGGATGTCCGTGTTCTGGTCTGTGGTCTCAGCCGGGTCAGGATGTCCTTGTTCTGGTCTGTGGTCTCAGCCGGGTTAGGATGTCCGTGTTCTGGTCTGTGGTCTCAGCGGTGCCAGGATGTCCTTGTTCTGGTCTGTGGTCTCAGCCATGTCAGGATGTCCTTGTTCTGGTCTGTGGTCTCAGCCGGGTCAGGATGTCCTTGTTCTGGTCTGTGGTCTCAGCGGGGCCAGGATGTCCGTGTTCTGGACTGTGGTCTCAGCCGGGTCAGGATGTCTGTGTTCTGGTCTGTGGTCTCAGCTGGGTCAGGATGTCCGTGTTCTGGTCTGTGGTCTCAGCCGGGTCAGGATGTCTGTGTTCTGGTCTGTGGTCTCAGCTGGGTCAGGATGTCCGTGTTCTGGTCTGTGGTCTCAGCCGGGTCAGGATACCCGTGTTCTGGTCTATAGTTTCAGCAGGGTCAGGATGTCCTTGTTCTGGTCTGTGGTCTCAGCCAGGTCAGGATGTCCTTGTTCTGGTCTGTGGTCTCAGCTCAGTCAGGATGTCTGTGTTCTGGTCTGTGGTCTCAGCTGGGTCAGGATGTCCTTGTTCTGGTCTGTGGTCTCAGCCGGGTCAGGATGTCCGTGTTCTGGTCTGTGGTCTCAGCCGGGTCAGGATGTCCTTGTTCTGGTCTGTGGTCTCAGCCGGGTTAGGATGTCCGTGTTCTGGTCTGTGGTCTCAGCGGTGCCAGGATGTCCTTGTTCTGGTCTGTGGTCTCAGCTCAGTCAGGATGTCTGTGTTCTGGTCTGTGGTCTCAGCCGGGTCAGGATGTCCTTGTTCTGGTCTGTGGTCTCAGCGGGGCCAGGATGTCCGTGTTCTGGACTGTGGTCTCAGCCGGGTCAGGATGTCTGTGTTCTGGTCTGTGGTCTCAGCTGGGTCAGGATGTCCGTGTTCTGGTCTGTGGTCTCAGCCGGGTCAGGATACCCGTGTTCTGGTCTATAGTTTCAGCAGGGTCAGGATGTCCTTGTTCTGGTCTGTGGTCTCAGCCAGGTCAGGATGTCCTTGTTCTGGTCTGTGGTCTCAGCCAGGACAGGATGTCTGTGTTCTGGTCTGTGGTCTCAGCGCGGCCAGGATGTCTGTGTTCTTGTCTGTGGTCTCAGCGGGGCCAGGATGTCCTTGTTCTCGTCTGTGGTCTCAGCCAGGTCAGGATGTCTGTGTTCTGGTCTGTGGTCTCAGCTCGGTCAGGATGTCTGTGTTCTGGTCTGTGGTCTCAGTGCGGTAAGGATGTCCTTGTTCTGGTCTGTGGTCTCAGCCAGGTCAGGATGTCCTTGTTCTGGTCTGTGGTCTCAGCCAGGTCAGGATGTCCTTGTTCTGGTCTGTGATCTCATCCGGGTCAGGATGTCCTTGTTCTGGTCTGTGGTCTCAGCCGGGTCAGGATGTCCTTGTTCTGGTCTGTGGTCTCAGCTGGCTTGGTATACCCGTGTTCTGGTCTATAGTTTCAGCCAGGTCAGGATGTCCTTGTTCTGGTCTGTGGTCTCAGCGGGGTCAGGATGTGCGTGTTGTTGTCTGTGGTCTCAGCGGGGCCAGGATGTCCGTGTTCTCGTCTGTGGTCCCAGCTCAGTCAGGATGTCTGTGTTCTGGTCTGTGGTCTCAGCTGGGTCAGGATGTCTGTGTTCTGGTCTGTGGTCTCAGCCAGGTCAGGATGTCCTTGTTCTGGTCTGTGGTCTCAGCTGGGTCAGGATGTCCTTGTTCTGGACTGTGGTCTCAGCTCAGTCAGGATGTCTGTGTTCTGGTCTGTGGTCTCAGCTGGGTCAGGATGTCCTTGTTCTGGTCTGTGGTCTCAGCTGGGTCAGGATGTCCGTGTTCTGGTCTGTGGTCTCAGCCGGGTCAGGATGTCCTTGTTCTGGTCTGTGGTCTCAGCCGGGTTAGGATGTCCGTGTTCTGGTCTGTGGTCTCAGCGGTGCCAGGATGTCCTTGTTCTGGTCTGTGGTCTCAGCCATGTCAGGATGTCCTTGTTCTGGTCTGTGGTCTCAGCCGGGTCAGGATGTCCTTGTTCTGGTCTGTGGTCTCAGCGGGGCCAGGATGTCCGTGTTCTGGACTGTGGTCTCAGCCGGGTCAGGATGTCTGTGTTCTGGTCTGTGGTCTCAGCTGGGTCAGGATGTCCGTGTTCTGGTCTGTGGTCTCAGCCGGGTCAGGATACCCGTGTTCTGGTCTATAGTTTCAGCAGGGTCAGGATGTCCTTGTTCTGGTCTGTGGTCTCAGCTGGGTCAGGATGTCCGTGTTCTTGTCTGTGGTCTCAGCAGGGCCAGGATGTCTGTGTTCTGGTCTGTGGTCTCAGCGGGGCCAGGATGTCCGTGTTCTGGTCTGTGCTCTCAGCCGGGTCAGGATGTCTGTGTTCTGGTCTGTGGTCTCAGCTGGGTAAGGATGTCCTTGTTCTGGTCTGTGGTCTCAGCTGGGTCAGGATGTCCTTGTTCTTGTCTGTGGTCTCAGCCGGGTCACGATGTCCGTGTTCTGGTCTGTGGTCTCAGCAGTGCCAGGATGTCCTTGTTCTTGTCTGTGGTCTCAGCCATGTCAGGATGTCCTTGTTCTGGTCTGTGGTCTCAGCCGGGTCAGGATGTCCTTGTTCTGGTCTGTGGTCTCAGCGCGGCCAGGATGTCTGTGTTCTTGTCTGTGGTCTCAGCGGGGCCAGGATGTCCTTGTTCTCGTCTGTGGTCTCAGCCGGGTCAGGATGTCTGTGTTCTGGTCTGTGGTCTCAGCTCAGTCAGGATGTCTGTGTTCTGGTCTGTGGTCTCAGTGCGGTAAGGATGTCCTTGTTCTGGTCTGTGGTCTCAGCCAGTTCAGGATGTCCTTGTTCTTGTCTGTGGTCTCAGTGCGGTTAGGATGTCTGTGCTCTGGTCTGTGGTCTCACTAGGGTCAGGATGTCCTTTTTCTGGTCTGTGGTCTCAGCTGGGTCAGGATGTCCTTGTTCTTGTCTGTGGTCTCAGCCGGGTCAGGATGTCCATGTTCTGGTCTGTGGTCTCAGTAGGGTCAGGATGTACTTGTTCTGGTCTGTGGTCTCAGTAGGGTCAGGATGTCCTTGTTCTGGTCTGTGGTCTCAGCAGGGTCAGGATGTACTTGTTCTGGTCTGTGGTCTCAGCGGGGCCAGGATGTCTGTGTTCTGGTCTGTGGTCTCAGCGGGGCCAGGATGTCTGTGTTCTGGTCTGTGGTCTCAGCCGGGTCAGGATGTCTGTGTTCTGGTCTGTGGTCTCAGCTGGGTCAGGATGTCCTTGTTCTGGTCTGTGGTCTCAGCTGGGTCAGGATGTCCTTGTTCTTGTCTGTGGTCTCAGCCGGGTCAGGATGTCCTTGTTCTGGTCTGTGGTCTCAGTGCGGTTAGGATGTCTGTGCTCTGGTCTGTGGTCTCAGCAGGGTCAGGATGTCCTTGTTCTGGTCTGTGGTCTCAGCCGGGTCAGGATGCCCTTTCTTCTGGTCTGTGGTCTCAGCGGGGTCAGGATGTCCTTGTTCTGGTCTGTTATCTCAGCTTGCTCGGTATACCCGTGTTCTGGTCTATAGTTTCAGCCAGGTCAGGATGTCCTTGTTCTGGTCTGTGGTCTCAGCAGGGTCAGGATGTCCTTGATCTGGTCTGTGGTCTCAGCTGGGTCAGGATGTCCTTGTTCTGGTCTGTGGTCTCAGCCGGGTCATGATACCCGTGTTCTGGTCTATAGTTTCAGCGGGGTCAGGATGTCCTTGTTCTGGTCTGTGGTCTCAGCCGGGTCAGGATGTCCGTGTTCTGGTCTGTGGTCTCAGCAGGGCCAGGATGTCTGTGTTCTGGTCTGTTGTCTCAGCGGGGCCAGGATGTCCGTGTTCTGGTCTGTGGTCTCAGCCGGGTCAGGATGTCCTTGTTCTGGTCTGTGGTCTCAGCTGGGTCAGGATGTCCTTGTTCTGGTCTGTGGTCTCAGCAGGGTCAGGATGTCCTTGTTCTTGTCAGTGGTCTCAGCCGGGTCAGGATCTCTGTGTTCTGGTCTGTGGTCTCAGCTGGGTCAGGATGTCCTTGTTCTGGTCTGTGGTCTCAGCCCGGTCAGGATGTCCTTGTTCTGGTCCGTGGTCTCAGCCGGGTCAGGATGTCTGTGTTCTGGTCTGTGGTCTCAGCGGGGCCAGGATGTCTGTGTTCTGGTCTGTGGTCTCAGCCGGGTCAGGATGTCCTTGTTCTGGTCTGTGGTCTCAGCAGGGTCAGGATGTCCTTGTTCTGGACTGTGGTCTCAGCTCAGTCAGGATGTCTGTGTTCTGGTCTGTGGTCTCAGCTGGGTCAGGATGTCCTTGTTCTGGTCTGTGGTCTCAGCCGGGTCAGGATGTCCGTGTTCTGGTCTGTGGTCTCAGCCGGGTCAGGATGTCCTTGTTCTGGTCTGTGGTCTCAGCCGGGTCAGGATGTCCTTGTTCTGGTCTGTGGTGTCAGCGGTGCCAGGATGTCCTTGTTCTGGTCTGTGGTCTCAGCCGGGTCAGGATGTCCTTGTTCTTGTCTGTGGTCTCAGCCGGGTCAGGATGTCCTTGTTCTGGTCTGTGGTCTCAGCCGGGTAAGGATGTCCTTGTTCTGGTCTGTGGTCTCAGCCGGGTCAGGATGTCCTTGTTCTGGTCTGTGGTCTCAGCGGGGCCAGGATGTCCGTGTTCTGGACTGTGGTCTCAGCTCAGTCAGGATGTCTGTGTTCTGGTCTGTGGTCTCAGCTGGGTCAGGATGTCCGTGTTCTGGTCTGTGGTCTCAGCAGGGTCAGGATGTCCTTGTTCTGGTCTGTGGTCTCAGCCGGGTCAGGATACCCGTGTTCTGGTCTATAGTTTCAGCGGGGTCAGGATGTCCTTGTTTTTGTCTGTGGTCTCAGCGGGGCCAGGATGTCCGTGTTCTGGTTTGTGGTCTCAGCAGGGTCAGGATGTCCTTGTTCTGGTCTGTGGTCTCAGCCGGGTCAGGATACCCGTGTTCTGGTCTATAGTTTCAGCGGGGTCAGGATGTCCTTGTTCTTGTCTGTGGTCTCAGCGGGGCCAGGATGTCCGTGTTCTGGTTTGTGGTCTCAGCCAGGTCAGGATGTCTGTGTTCTGGTCTGTGGTCTCAGCTGGGTCAGGATGTCCTTGTTCTGGTCTGTGGTCTCAGCCAGGTCAGGATGTCCTTGTTCTGGTCTGTGGTCTCAGCGGGGTCAGGATGTCCTTGTTCTGGTCTGTGGTCTCAGCTGGCTCAGTATACCTGTGTTCTGGTCTATAGTTTCAGCCAGGTCAGGATGTCCTTGTTCTGGTCTGTGGTCTCAGCCGGGTCAGGATGTCCTTGTCCTGGTCTGTGGTCTCAGCGGGGCCAGGATGTCCGTGTTCTGGACTGTGGTCTCAGCTCAGTCAGGATGTCTGTGTTCTGGTCTGTGGTCTCAGCTGGGTCAGGATGTCCGTGTTCTGGTCTGTGGTCTCAGCTGGGTCAGGATGTCCTTGTTCTTGTCTGTGGTCTCAGCCGGGTCACGATGTCCTTGTTCTGGTCTGTGGTCTCAGCTGGGTCAGGATGTCCTTGTTCTGGTCTGTGGTCTCAGCCAGGTCAGGATGTCCTTGTTCTGGTCTGTGGTCTCAGCCAGGTCAGGATGTCCTTGTTCTGGTCTGTGGTCTCAGCAGGGTCAGGATGTCTGTGTTCTGGTCTGTGGTCTCAGCTCGGTCAGGATGTCTGTGTTCTGTTCTGTGGTCTCAGCAGGGCCAGGATGTCTGTGTTCTTGTCTGTGGTCTCAGCGGGGCCAGGATGTCCTTGTTCTCGTCTGTGGTCTCAGTAGGGTCAGGATGTCTGTGTTCTGGTCTGTGGTCTCAGCTCGGTCAGGATGTCTGTGTTCTGGTCTGTGGTCTCAGTGCGGTCAGGATGTCCTTGTTCTGGTCTGTGGTCTCAGCCAGGTCAGGATGTCCTTGTTCTGGTCTGTGGTCTCAGCCAGGTCAGGATGTCCTTGTTCTGGTCTGTGGTCTCAGCCGGGTCAGGATACCCGTGTTCTGGTCTATAGTTTCAGCAGGGTCAGGATGTCCTTGTTCTGGTCTGTGGTCTCAGCCAGGTCAGGATGTCTGTGTTCTGGTCTGTGGTCTCAGCTGGGTCAGGATGTCCTTGTTCTGGTCTGTGGTCTCAGCCGGGTCAGGATACCCGTGTTCTGGTCTATAGTTTCAGCGGGGTCAGGATGTCCTTGTTCTTGTCTGTGGTCTCAGCCGGGTCAGGATGTCCTTGTTCTTGTCTGTGGTCTCAGCTGGGTCAGGATGTCCTTGTTCTGGTCTGTGGTCTCAGCCCGGTCAGGATGTCCTTGTTCTGGTCTGTGGTCTCAGCCGGGTCAGGATGTCCTTGTTCTGGTCTGTGGTCTCAGCAGGGTCAGGATGTCCTTGTTCTGGTCTGTGGTCTCAGCCAGGTCAGGATGTCTGTGTTCTGGTCTGTGGTCTCAGCGGGGCCAGGATGTCCGTGTTCTGGTTTGTGGTCTCAGCCAGGTCAGGATGTCTGTGTTCTGGTCTGTGGTCTCAGCAGGCTCAGTATCACCTTGTTCTGGTCTGTGGTCTCAGCCAGGTCAGGATGTCGTTGTTCTGGTCTGTGGTCTCAGCGGGGTCAGGATGTCATTGTTCTGGTCTGTGGTCTCAGCTGGCTCAGTATACCCGTGTTCTGGTCTATAGTTTCAGCCAGGTCAGGATGTCCTTGTTCTGGTCTGTGGTCTCAGCAGGGTCAGGATGTCCTTGTTCTGGTCTGTGGTCTCAGCCGGGTCAGGATGTCCTTGTTCTGGTCTGTGGTCTCAGCAGGGTCAGGATGTCCTTGTTCTTGTCTGTGGTCTCAGCCAGGTCAGGATGTCTGTGTTCTGGTCTGTGGTCTCAGCTGGGTCAGGATGTCCTTGTTCTGGTCTGTGGTCTCAGCTGGGTCAGGATACCCGTGTTCTGGTCTATAGTTTCAGCAGGGTCAGGATGTCCTTGTTCTGGTCTGTGGTCTCAGCCGGGTCAGGATGTCCGTGTTCTGGTCTGTGGTCTCAGCAGGGTCAGGATGTCTGTGTTCTGGTCTGTAGCGTCAGCAGGGTCAGGATGTCCTTGTTCTGGTCTGTGGTCTCAGCTGGCTTGGTATACCCGTGTTCTGGTCTATAGTTTCAGCCAGGTCAGGATGTCCTTGTTCTGGTCTGTGGTCTCAGCGGGGTCAGGATGTCCGTGTTCTTGTCTGTGGTCTCAGCGGGGCCAGGATGTCCGTGTTCTCGTCTGTGGTCTCAGCCGGGTCAGGATGTCCGTGTTCTTGTCTGTGGTCTCAGCAGGGGCAGGATGTCCTTGTTCTGGTCTGTGGTCTCAGCCGGGTCAGGATGTCCTTGTTCTGGTCTGTGATCTCATCCGGGTCAGGATGTCCTTGTTCTGGTCTGTGGTCTCAGCCGGGTCAGGATGTCCGTGTTCTGGTCTGTGGTCTCAGCCGGGTCAGGATGTCCTTGTTCTGGTCTGTGGTCTCAGTAGGGTCAGGATGTCCTTGTTCTGGTCTGTGGTCTCAGCAGGGTCAGGATGTCTGTGTTCTGGTCTGTAGCGTCAGCAGGGTCAGGATGTCCTTGTTCTGGTCTGTGGTCTCAGCAGGGTCAGGATGTCCTTGTTCTGGTCTTTGGTCTCAGCAGGGTCAGGATGTCTGTGTTCTGGTCTGTAGCGTCAGCAGGGTCAGGATGTCCTTGTTCTGGTCTGTGGTCTCAGCAGGGTCAGGATGTCTGTGTTCTGGTCTGTGGTCTCAGCAGGGTCAGGATGTCCTTGTTCTGGTCTGTGGTCTCAGCAGGGTCAGGATGTCTGTGTTCTGGTCTGTGGTCTCAGTAGGGTCAGGATGTCCGTGTTCTGGTCTGTGGTCTCAGCAGGGTCAGGATGTCCTTGTTCTGGTCTGTGGTCTCAGCAGGGTCAGGATGTCCTTGTTCTGGTCTGTGGTCTCAGCAGGGTCAGGATGTCTGTGTTCTGGTCTGTGGTCTCAGTAGGGTCAGGATGTCCGTGTTCTGGTCTGTGGTCTCAGTAGGGTCAGGATGTCCTTGTTCTGGTCTGTGGTCTCAGCAGGGTCAGGATGTACTTGTTCTGGTCTTTGGTCTCAGCAGGGTCAGGATGTCTGTGTTCTGGTCTGTAGCGTCAGCAGGGTCAGGATGTCCTTGTTCTGGTCTTTGGTCTCAGCAGGGTCAGGATGTCTGTGTTCTGGTCTGTAGCGTCAGCAGGGTCAGGATGTCCTTGTTCTGGTCTGTGGTCTCAGTAAGGTCAGGATGTCCTTGTTCTGGTCTGTGGTCTCAGCAGGGTCAGGATGTCTGTGTTCTGGTCTGTGGTCTCAGTGCGGTCAGGATGTCCTTGTTCTGGTCTGTGGTCTCAGCCAGGTCAGGATGTCCTTGTTCTGGTCTGTGGTCTCAGCCAGGTCAGGATGTCCTTGTTCTGGTCTGTGGTCTCAGCCGGGTCAGGATACCCGTGTTCTGGTCTATAGTTTCAGCAGGGTCAGGATGTCCTTGTTCTGGTCTGTGGTCTCAGCCAGGTCAGGATGTCTGTGTTCTGGTCTGTGGTCTCAGCTGGGTCAGGATGTCCTTGTTCTGGTCTGTGGTCTCAGCCGGGTCAGGATGTCCTTGTTCTGGTCTGTGGTCTCAGCCGGGTCAGGATGTCCTTGTTCTGGTCTGTGGTCTCAGTAGGGTCAGGATGTCCTTGTTCTGGTCTGCGGTCTCAGCAGGGTCAGGATGTCCTTGTTCTGGTCTTTGGTCTCAGCAGGGTCAGGATGTCCGTGTTCTGGTCTATAGTTTCAGCGGGGTCAGGATGTCCTTGTTCTTGTCTGTGGTCTCAGCCGGGTCAGGATGTCCTTGTTCTTGTCTGTGGTCTCAGCTGGGTCAGGATGTCCTTGTTCTGGTCTGTGGTCTCAGCCCGGTCAGGATGTCCTTGTTCTGGTCTGTGGTCTCAGCCGGGTCAGGATACCCGTGTTCTGGTCTATAGTTTCAGCGGGGTCAGGATGTCCTTGTTCTTGTCTGTGGTCTCAGCGGGGCCAGGATGTCTGTGTTCTGGTCTGTGGTCTCAGCGGGGCCAGGATGTCCGTGTTCTGGTTTGTGGTCTCAGCCAGGTCAGGATGTCTGTGTTCTGGTCTGTGGTCTCAGCTGGGTCAGGATGTCCTTGTTCTGGTCTGTGGTCTCAGCCAGGTCAGGATGTCCTTGTTCTGGTCTGTGGTCTCAGCGGGGTCAGGATGTCATTGTTCTGGTCTGTGGTCTCAGCTGGCTCAGTATACCCGTGTTCTGGTCTATAGTTTCAGCCAGGTCAGGATGTCCTTGTTCTGGTCTGTGGTCTCAGCAGGGTCAGGATGTCCTTGTTCTGGTCTGTGGTCTCAGCCGGGTCAGGATGTCCTTGTTCTGGTCTGTGGTCTCAGCAGGGTCAGGATGTCCTTGTTCTGGTCTGTGGTCTCAGCCAGGTCAGGATGTCTGTGTTCTGGTCTGTGGTCTCAGCTGGGTCAGGATGTCCTTGTTCTGGTCTGTGGTCTCAGCAGGGTCAGGATACCCGTGTTCTGGTCTATAGTTTCAGCAAGGTCAGGATGTCCTTGTTCTGGTCTGTGGTCTCAGCCGGGTCAGGATGTCCGTGTTCTTGTCTGTTTTCTCAGCGGGGCCAGGATGTCTGTGTTCTGGTCTGTGGTCTCAGCGGGGTCAGGATGTCCTTGTTCTGGTCTGTGGTCTCAGGTGGGTACGTATGTCCGTGTTCTGGTCTATAGTTTCAGCCAGGTCAGGATGTCCTTGTTCTGGTCTGTGGTCTCAGCGGGTTCAGGATGTCCGTGTTCTTGTCTGTGGTCTCAGCGGGGCCAGGATGTCCGTGTTCTCGTCTGTGGTCTCAGCGGGGCCAGGATGTCCGTGTTCTTGTCTGTGGTCTCAGCGGGGCCAGGATGTCCGTGTTCTTGTCTGTGGTCTCAGCAGGGGCAGGATGTCCTTGTTCTGGTCTGTGGTCTCAGCCGGGTCAGGATGTCCTTGTTCTGGTCTGTGATCTCATCCGGGTCAGGATGTCCTTGTTCTGGTCTGTGGTCTCAGCCGGGTCAGGATGTCCTTGTTCTGGTCTGTGGTCTCAGCCGGGTCAGGATGTCCTTGTTCTGGTCTGTGGTCTCAGTAGGGTCAGGATGTCCTTGTTCTGGTCTGCGGTCTCAGCAGGGTCAGGATGTCCTTGTTCTGGTCTTTGGTCTCAGCAGGGTCAGGATGTCTGTGTTCTGGTCTGTAGCGTCAGCAGGGTCAGGATGTCCTTGTTCTGGTCTGTGGTCTCAGCAGGGTCAGGATGTCCTTGTTCTGGTCTTTGGTCTCAGCAGGGTCAGGATGTCTGTGTTCTGGTCTGTAGCGTCAGCAGGGTCAGGATGTCCTTGTTCTGGTCTGTGGTCTCAGTAAGGTCAGGATGTCCTTGTTCTGGTCTGTGGTCTCAGCAGGGTCAGGATGTCTGTGTTCTGGTCTGTGACGTCAGCAGGGTCAGGATGTCCTTGTTCTGGTCTGTGGTCTCAGCACGGTCAGGATGTCTGTGTTCTGGTCTGTGGTCTCAGTAGGGTCAGGATGTCCGTGTTCTGGTCTGTGGTCTCAGCAGGGTCAGGATGTCCTTGTTCTGGTCTGTGGTCTCAGCAGGGTCAGGATGTCCTTGTTCTGGTCTGTGGTCTCAGCAGGGTCAGGATGTCTGTGTTCTGGTCTGTGGTCTCAGTAGGGTCAGGATGTCCGTGTTCTGGTCTGTGGTCTCAGTAGGGTCAGGATGTCCTTGTTCTGGTCTGTGGTCTCAGCAGGGTCAGGATGTCCTTGTTCTGGTCTGTGGTCTCAGCAGGGTCAGGATGTCTGTGTTCTGGTCTGTGGTCTCAGCAGGGTCAGGATGTCCTTGTTCTGGTCTTTGGTCTCAGCAGGGTCAGGATGTCTGTGTTCTGGTCTGTGGTCTCAGCAGGGTCAGGATGTCCTTGTTCTGGTCTGTGGTCTCAGTAAGGTCAGGATGTCCTTGTTCTGGTCTGTGGTCTCAGCTGGGTCAGGATGTCTGTGTTCTGGTCTGTGACGTCAGCAGGGTCAGGATGTCCTTGTTCTGGTCTGTGGTCTCAGCAGGGTCAGGATGTCTGTGTTCTGGTCTGTAGCGTCAGCAGGGTCAGGATGTCCTTGTTCTGGTCTGTGGTCTCAGCCAGGTCAGGATGTCTGTGTTCTGGTCTGTGGTCTCAGCTGGGTCAGGATGTCCTTGTTCTGGTCTGTGGTCTCAGCCGGGTCAGGATACCCGTGTTCTGGTCTATAGTTTCAGCGGGGTCAGGATGTCCTTGTTCTTGTCTGTGGTCTCAGCCGGGTCAGGATGTCCTTGTTCTTGTCTGTGGTCTCAGCTGGGTCAGGATGTCCTTGTTCTGGTCTGTGGTCTCAGCCCGGTCAGGATGTCCTTGTTCTGGTCTGTGGTCTCAGCCGGGTCAGGATACCCGTGTTCTGGTCTATAGTTTCAGCGGGGTCAGGATGTCCTTGTTCTTGTCTGTGGTCTCAGCGGGGCCAGGATGTCTGTGTTCTGGTCTGTGGTCTCAGCGGGGCCAGGATGTCCGTGTTCTGGTTTGTGGTCTCAGCCAGGTCAGGATGTCTGTGTTCTGGTCTGTGGTCTCAGCTGGGTCAGGATGTCCTTGTTCTGGTCTGTGGTCTCAGCCAGGTCAGGATGTCCTTGTTCTGGTCTGTGGTCTCAGCGGGGTCAGGATGTCGTTGTTCTGGTCTGTGGTCTCAGCTGGCTCAGTATACCCGTGTTCTGGTCTATAGTTTCAGCCAGGTCAGGATGTCCTTGTTCTGGTCTGTGGTCTCAGCAGGGTCAGGATGTCCTTGTTCTGGTCTGTGGTCTCAGCCGGGTCAGGATGTCCTTGTTCTGGTCTGTGGTCTCAGCAGGGTCAGGATGTCCTTGTTCTTGTCTGTGGTCTCAGCCAGGTCAGGATGTCTGTGTTCTGGTCTGTGGTCTCAGCTGGGTCAGGATGTCCTTGTTCTGGTCTGTGGTCTCAGCTGGGTCAGGATACCCGTGTTCTGGTCTATAGTTTCAGCAGGGTCAGGATGTCCTTGTTCTGGTCTGTGGTCTCAGCCGGGTCAGGATGTCCGTGTTCTTGTCTGTTTTCTCAGCGGGGCCAGGATGTCTGTGTTCTGGTCTGTGGTCTCAGCGGGGTCAGGATGTCCTTGTTCTGGTCTGTGGTCTCAGCTGGCTTGGTATACCCGTGTTCTGGTCTATAGTTTCAGCCAGGTCAGGATGTCCTTGTTCTGGTCTGTGGTCTCAGCGGGTTCAGGATGTCCGTGTTCTGGTCTGTGGTCTCAGCTGGCTTGGTATACCCGTGTTCTGGTCTATAGTTTCAGCCAGGTCAGGATGTCCTTGTTCTGGTCTGTGGTCTCAGCGGGTTCAGGATGTCCGTGTTCTTGTCTGTGGTCTCAGCGGGGCCAGGATGTCCGTGTTCTCGTCTGTGGTCTCAGCCGAGTCAGGATGTCCGTGTTCTTGTCTGTGGTCTCAGCAGGGGCAGGATGTCCTTGTTCTGGTCTGTGGTCTCAGCCGGGTCAGGATGTCCTTGTTCTGGTCTGTGATCTCATCCGGGTCAGGATGTCCTTGTTCTGGTCTGTGGTCTCAGTAGGGTCAGGATGTCCTTGTTCTGGTCTGCGGTCTCAGCAGGGTCAGGATGTCCTTGTTCTGGTCTTTGGTCTCAGCAGGGTCAGGATGTCTGTGTTCTGGTCTGTAGCGTCAGCAGGGTCAGGATGTCCTTGTTCTGGTCTGTGGTCTCAGCAGGGTCAGGATGTCCTTGTTCTGGTCTTTGGTCTCAGCAGGGTCAGGATGTCTGTGTTCTGGTCTGTAGCGTCAGCAGGGTCAGGATGTCCTTGTTCTGGTCTGTGGTCTCAGCAGGGTCAGGATGTCCTTGTTCTGGTCTTTGGTCTCAGCAGGGTCAGGATGTCTGTGTTCTGGTCTGTAGCGTCAGCAGGGTCAGGATGTCCTTGTTCTGGTCTGTGGTCTCAGTAAGGTCAGGATGTCCTTGTTCTGGTCTGTGGTCTCAGCAGGGTCAGGATGTCTGTGTTCTGGTCTGTGACGTCAGCAGGGTCAGGATGTCCTTGTTCTGGTCTGTGGTCTCAGCAGGGTCAGGATGTCTGTGTTCTGGTCTGTGGTCTCAGTAGGGTCAGGATGTCCGTGTTCTGGTCTGTGGTCTCAGCAGGGTCAGGATGTCCTTGTTCTGGTCTGTGGTCTCAGCAGGGTCAGGATGTCCTTGTTCTGGTCTGTGGTCTCAGCAGGGTCAGGATGTCTGTGTTCTGGTCTGTGGTCTCAGTAGGGTCAGGATGTCCGTGTTCTGGTCTGTGGTCTCAGTAGGGTCAGGATGTCCTTGTTCTGGTCTGTGGTCTCAGCAGGGTCAGGATGTACTTGTTCTGGTCTTTGGTCTCAGCAGGGTCAGGATGTCTGTGTTCTGGTCTGTAGCGTCAGCAGGGTCAGGATGTCCTTGTTCTGGTCTTTGGTCTCAGCAGGGTCAGGATGTCTGTGTTCTGGTCTGTAGCGTCAGCAGGGTCAGGATGTCCTTGTTCTGGTCTGTGGTCTCAGTAAGGTCAGGATGTCCTTGTTCTGGTCTGTGGTCTCAGCAGGGTCAGGATGTCTGTGTTCTGGTCTGTGACGTCAGCAGGGTCAGGATGTCCTTGTTCTGGTCTGTGGTCTCAGCAGGGTCAGGATGTCTGTGTTCTGGTCTGTAGCGTCAGCAGGGTCAGGATGTCCTTGTTCTGGTCTGTGGTCTCAGTAAGGTCAGGATGTCCTTGTTCTGGTCTGTGGTCTCAGCAGGGTCAGGATGTCTGTGTTCTGGTCTGTGACGTCAGCCGGGTCAGGATGTCCTTGTTCTGGTCTGTGGTCTCAGCAGGGTCAGGATGTCTGTGTTCTGGTCTGTGGTCTCAGTAGGGTCAGGATGTCCGTGTTCTGGTCTGTGGTCTCAGCAGGGTCAGGATGTCCTTGTTCTGGTCTGTGGTCTCAGCAGGGTCAGGATGTCCTTGTTCTGGTCTGTGGTCTCAGCAGGGTCAGGATGTCTGTGTTCTGGTCTGTGGTCTCAGTAGGGTCAGGATGTCCGTGTTCTGGTCTGTGGTCTCAGCAGGGTCAGGATGTCCTTGTTCTGGTCTGTGGTCTCAGCAGGGTCAGGATGTCCTTGTGGTCTGTTTCTTCTCCTAACACCTTTATTGTCCTATCTGTATTCATACGTCTATCCATGTTTATTGTTATATCTTCATACATATATATTTTGTTCTGGTCTTTCCTGTGCTAGCTCCCTATCCTGGCCTCCTCAGTCGTCAGTCTTTATTTCCTGGAGCTCACCGATATTTTCCAGCCGGTCCACTCCGGGTACAGTTGTAATGACCGCAGCCTGTCGCTGCCCTACATCCTGCCCAGACAGGAAGTCTGCCCCCTGCCGCTGCTCTTCAGCTTGGCCTTCGCTGCTCCGACTGCTACGGTAAGTGAACCTCCCTGTCCGGTCTAAATCAAAGCCAAAGCTTTTACCAGCGGTCTGAGACGGTTCCACTGTTCTAACACATTCACTGAGATGTTCAGCCGATAGGGGATGTGTGTTCGTTCACATTTACAGCATTTATACAGTGATCAATAGAAACTCATTTTTCTATCAGATGCAGCCACAATCAATAGACTGGATCTTTCAAGTGTGTAAAATGTTATTAGAACAGTGAAGCAGGCCTTCTCAGAGATTTCCCTTTAATTCTGACTTTAACCCTCAGGCATCACCAGGGACATTTTTGTCCATTTGGGCACATTTTTCCTCTTTTCTCTGCTCACCATTCTGGCCGTGTTAGTGCATCTGGTCTGATTTTTTTTGTAACAAAGTTTCTTTTTAGGCAAATTTTGGAATTCAAATTTCAATTTCTGTAATAGGTCAGAGGAACACTGTGAAACAAATTTACTACCCTTTAAAGCCATTAAGGACAAAAATGTCCACTTCCAAAAAAACTGCTATAAAAACTTAACAGATTAATATTTTTTTCTGCTTTTTTGTGTAAATCTCTTAAACAACTTCAGCTGTGCTTAAAACTACCAAACATTCAATCATTTTGAGGATTTTAACCCTTTAAAAGCCAGTTTGATTACCTTAAGTCAATATTGTTTTTATGAAAAAAAAAGTGAAATCTTCCTCAAACCAAATGTTGGATGGCTGGGGCATTATTCCTAAATCCAGCTTGGACATGTCCATGATTAGCCAAAATATTGACTTTGAAGCATTTTTAGTTTTTGTGTAGCATCTGATTTAACATTTACTACCCTTTTGAGTCATTAAGGACTAAAATGTCCACTTCCAACAAACGGCAATAAAAATAGTAAAAATCTTTTTTTTATTTTGCTTTTTTGGGTCAAATCTTTTGATCAACTTCAGTTCTAATTGACTATTGAATAATTTTGAGGATTTTAACACTTTAAATGCCAGTTTGATTACAGGATGCCTAGAGCAATTGAAATTTGAATTCAAAAATTTGCCTATAAAGAAACTTTGTTGCAAAAACTCAGACCATATGCACTAACACAGCCAAAGAATTGTTAAAGAATCAACAAACACATACAGGTACATCTCAAAAAATTAGAATATCGTGACAAAGTTCAGTATTTTTTGTCACTCGACCATTTAAAGGCTCAGGAAACCTTTGCAGGTGTTTGGAGTTCATTAGCTGATTAGGGTGTGACACCCTTCCTTTCCAATACTGAACTTTTTCACAATATTCTAATTTTCTGAGACACTGAATTTTGGGTTTTCATTATCTCTAAGCCTTAATCATCAACATTTCAAGAAATAAAGGCTTGAAATATTTCACTCTATGTGTAATGAGTCTATGTAATATAAGGGTTTACCTTTCTGAAATGAGTGACAAAAAATGTTGAACTTTTTCCTGATATTCTAATTTTTTGAGATGTACCTGTACAAACATACTTAATAAAAACAATTGTTTACCAGAAGAAAAGTACATAGAAGAAAATGTGATAGTCTACATAGTTCTGTTACAACATTTGGCTCTGCAGACATGCCAGGTTTCTAAGGGTCCAGTTCATTGGAGAGGTGTGAAAGCTCAAAAAAACTCTGGTGGGGACCAAACAAGTGGACTCTGGTCCACTTGAAAACAGACGTGTCGGTCCGCTTCCAAACAAACACTGGTGCGGTTGGTTTGAGGTGTGAAAACAAAGCAGACCAACTTGTGAACCGAAAGTGGGAAGTGGCATAAAGCGTCATGATATACAGATTTATACGTGATTTAATACACTCAAATACATGTCGGTACCTCGCTTGGCGTCTGTGTAGCCATAGCAACACGACGTAGCCGGTGCTGATTTATTCGTCTCATGTAAAAAATGAAATGCTGGACAGCTCACCGCCTCACTGCCTGCTCATAATGCCTCAGTGCTACAGCTGAAACCCCAAGACAATGTAAATTCTGTGTTTATCATTGTTGATGTGGAAAAAAGACCAGCGGAAGGAGATGCATTTTGGGTTTCATCTTCTTCTATGCCCTCTTTTCTTCTTGGTCGCCTTTTGTTTGTGATGACAGTGCCCCCGAGGGGCAGAGGTCGTAGGTGTTCAGACGGTTTGGAATGCAAACCAAACCAAAGGAGGTGCAACAATGTTAGAATTTCCATTCCAAAACAGACCGAGTCCCCTGGACTATCAGATGTAAAAACAACACAAGTCTTCATGAAGCCGGTGGACCCAAGGACACACACCACTGTTGTACTCCAGTCAAAATCCACTTACTCTGGTCCAAACCTACTGAAGTAGGAGTAAAAGCACTGGTTTCAAAATGTTCTAGTACCCAAAACCCATTTTTTGTGCTACAGCAATGCTTCTATTCAGTCGTCTCCTACCGTAGTAAAGCCTGTTTATTCTCCTTTAAATGGAGCCACGTCTGTAAGGATCATGCGTTTGTGGGATGAGCAGCAGAGCTGAATTTGTAGGTTGGTCCAAATGGCTGATTCTCCATTGACACTTGTTTGGTGATTCATTATTGATTGTGATTTTAAAACTGATCAGCTCTAGCATGTACATGTCCCATTCACAACACTGACACAGTGATGACCGCTATGCTTTAAGTGCCTAACTGTGCAAATGTCTTCCTTCTATATGCATTCTTGCAGCAGGAGCAATTAACGGTTCAGTGTCCTGCAGAAGCACGTGGATGGGGTTGTACACATTGTAGTCTGCTGATGAGTCTGCTCTATTACCAAACCTTCAGTAGTCTGTCTTGGTCTGTGTGTAGATTCTTATAGGAGAAGCCATTCTGTACTGCTATCTATCCAGGAGGTCATCAGCTGCACAGACGGAGGCCAACATCAATGCTGCAGGCTGTAATTTCAACTCCTACATTCGCAGGGCTGTGCGCTTTATAGGTGGGAGGCTCCATCTTTAATATTCACAGCTGACTTTATGCAAGGAGCTACATTAATGAATGTAAAATGCTAACAGATCGTAAAATGAACAGTACGTTTCCTGCTCTGGTGTTTTTGTGTGACCTCTGCTGTACCTTTGCAGGCGTCCATATCTTTGGCCTGTGTGTGACAGCACTGATAACGGATATTCTCCAGCTGTCCACCGGTCAGCACACGCCTTACTGGTTGGATGTGTGTAAACCGAACCTGACCCACATTAACATGTCCACCTGTGATGAAGCTTTTATTCTGGAGGATATCTGCTCTGGACAGGACGCTGGCCTCATCAACGCCGGGAGGTGAGAATTTGTTGTCCTCAGCAAGAGTGGGAGAGGAAGTGAGTGAACTAGTCGGAGTGAGAGAATCTGTGTGGGTGTCTTTGGAATGATTTATCATTCTAAGTGTTAGCCCACACAGCTACACACACACTGGTGGACCATCGTCTTCCTTTAGCAGGCTGTCCTAGCCCAGTTCTCACATTTACACCCTCGACAAGCACCGGCACAGAAAGCACTAAAAAAATCACATGACGCTGTCCATGCACAGCAGATGTCACGTGGTGTGAAGGGTGACGCCTTCACAGCTGAAATATCAGAGTTGCATTCAGGAGCTCTGTCTTATCGTTTCCACATATGTTTGTTTGTTGTCTTCTGGGAATTCTCACATAGCACATCGCCAAATTGTGGCGGTTAGTGTGTTCCAGGACAGGTTCTTTAGGCGAGGTTAGTGTTACCTGAACTCCTTCACCTGTGGTAACTATCAGGGACAACACTAACGCCTGTGTCTATTCATTCCTCTGCAGGAAGTCTTTCCCTTCCCAGCATGCAACACTGGCTGCCTTTGCTGCTGTCTACATCTCAGTAAGTGAAGTACCTCACACGTAAAAGTGACCAGCTGTGTGGTCTTTTCCATTGGTTTAGTATCTCCATGTGCAGGTTTCTGTCTCTACAGTCGTACCGTGGTCTGAGTTGATCTGGTGTTTATGACATAGCAGGGGCTGTCTGTGTTGAGGAGAAGCTAACCATGCTCTTGTCTTTCTCAGATGTACTTCAACACGCTGCTGACTGACTCGGCCAAGCTCTTGAAGCCTGTCCTGGTGTTCTCTTTCGTCATGCTCGCCATCCTGGCAGGACTGACCCGGATCATCCAGTTCAGAAACCATCCTGTCGATGTTTACTGCGGATGGTTGCTCGGAGCTGCCATCGCAATTTACCTGGTAACAGAGTCAGCCATCAACAACCACATGAGACGGACTGAACGTAATATCACTGACATAGATTACTGGCATGAAGACCTGCTCAGATAAGCTCCTCTGCTGTAGATGTGGTTTATTGTTTTATCCAGCTCAGGTTTATGTAGTGAAAGAAGACACTGGACCGCTGTGTAGGATCTGGTGATATTGCAGAGTGCTTGATAACTCCTACACACAGTCATCCTCCAGCCCACGCACCAGAACAGGCCTATAAAGGCAGGAGAACACTGATACACACACAGAGGCTGGGGATAGTCCCGTCTGTTTTCAGGAGGCCACATCATTCAGACAGCTCAACAGTGTCAGTTCTCAGGATTCTGGATGGCTTCATCAACATTTGAAGCTTTAGATTTCCCCTGCAATAATCGGGGTGTGTTACATCCCACCGAGTGTGCATCATCCTGGAGTGTGTGGTGTTAATAGTCATACTAAGAATGCTGATGGAGATGAGCCTCCCTGATCTCAGTCATAGATACCAAACATGTTTGACATTTACAAAAGAGTGGTGACGACAGAACTCCAGAGTTTGTGTTAGCGAGGGCAAGGCCACATGTGTGTCACAACGGCATTTATCACCGTTAGCAGTTAATCAGGGTGAACCTCAGAGAATCAGGCCCAGTGGAGCGCTTTTTGTTGGAGAATGCAATGTCGTCTTTTTTACAGGTCCTAAGTTTAGGTACCAAGCTGTCCTAATCTGGTCCAGAGGGGACCATGAAGCATGAAGTGAGATCAGGGAGGATATCAGAGGAGAAACAGAGCAGACTAGGGCTGCAGAAATCCTTTCTGTTTGTAATCGAGTACTCCGTCTGTCCATTAAACCCCTTAGAGATCACAGCTATTTTCTCACCATCATGTCTCGTCTGGACTTTTTGTCTTAAAAAGTTTATAAAACATCAACCCTGTGGCGCACAGTCAGGCTCTATACATCCTTTCTATCAGGACACCCTGGGCTTTAAGAATATATCTACTACAGTAATGACACTTGAATTTTTAAAGTTATAGGACTCTAAAGACAAAAGAAAAGAAAATAACAAAATACAAAAGAAAATAACAAATCGGAATTTGAAACTCAGAGATTTTTACTCATAACAAACAGAAAACATTAGTGACTAATCCTTTTCTTTGCACAGACTTGTTCTTCATCTCTTGGGGACACAACGGTGAAAAAATTAACATTAATGACTAACGGTTTTCAAAAATATCTACATAAATACAGAGAAAAAATCTCTGTGCTTTTTTTGCAGTTAAGATTCATTTCTGCAGTTCCTCAAAGCAGTAGAGATGCAACTGGTCAACTACAACTCCCACAATGCATTGCAGTAAGCAACATAGTGATGCCCTGGGAAAAGGCCAAAGTAAGTGATCAAAAATGGATTAAAATAGATAAAAGACACTTATTATCAGATCTAACAATGTGAATTTGATCTGTAAAGACCCCAAAAAGTCACCAAAGTTTCGGGCTTGCTAGAACGGCATTCTTTAGGGCTACGGAGACATCGAGGATAGCAAATGAACAGCAGGAAAGCTTTCAGAGCAAAAAGAAAAAAAAGAGTTAGTGTCTATGACTTATGGTTCAAAAGTTATCAATGTTTTTATAAACCTGTCACCGCTTGTTATTTACGACAAAACCGTCCTCAGAGACCCCAGAAAGTCAGCCAAGTTCAGGGCTCGGTAGAAAATGTTGTGTAAGAGCTACGAATGCATGGAGGACGTGATCAGAAAGGCCCAACAGATAAAAAACAACTAAGAGTCTACGACTTACGGTTCAAATGTTACCAAGTAATCTATAAAGGGCTGTGCCTGAGGCACTGATCCGTGCCGTGTGAGCTCTAAGGGTTAATGGAGTACTCTAATAAGACATACTGCTTTTTTAATCAATCAGTTATTTTTAAATATCAACGGTACTAGACAAAGGAGAGAAGAAGGTGGTCCCTTAAATGGACTAGTTGTATTTTAAAAATGTGTGGTTCTCTACATATATTTCACAAAGTGCAGCACAGTTCTGATGGTAACTTACATTTATTTATTTATTATTCTGGATCTTTGAGGTTTGGGCGGTATGAGGTGCTTGGCTATAGTAGTGGCATTAGCCTCTACCATAATGGCTGTAGATGGAAACGTTTTATCTGCGTAGTTTAACCAGTTTTATGTAAAGATGCGCCAAGAAAATATGTTGGCTCTTCTGAAGGGTGTGTCTCTGTCAGAACCAGGATTTGGTTTGTTGATTTGCTGATAAATGCATGTGTGGACAGATGCCTGCACCTGAGGCTCATATTTTAGTGTGGGTATAACTTTCTACGTTGAGGTCAAGCAAACTGCTATCAGCTCATATTTTTAGATTGTTTTAATGGTGTCATTATTTAGCTTGTACTATTTAGCTTTAAAAACACGGGCCTGAGAATCTGGCAGATAAAGTCTAATACAAGGAGAAAAAATCCTCCACCCTATAAATGTCTTTCACAAATCATTAAAATAAGAATGCTTTGTCATAAACACACGTTCCTCTTGTCTCATTCAGGGTGTGTATGCTGTGGGGAATTTCCAGCCAAGTAAGGATCGATCAAGAAGTAGACCAGCTCCACCTACCCTGAGAGAACCCCCCCTGTCCTCCTTGGCTAATGTTAGCCAGTCAGCAATGAGCAACAGTCACCCAGGTAAAACCCTACCAACCAGGTATAACCACACCACCCAGGTAAAACCCTACCACCCAGGTAAAACCACAATACCCAGGTAAAACCCTACCACCCAGGTAAAACCCTACCACCCATGCCCAAAACCAAACTCTGAACCTATAGAGACGGAGCCTTCAGTGCTGCAGCTCCCACCCTCTGGAACACTCTTCCTGCAGACATCCGTAGCGCTCCATCTCTGGACATTTTCAAAAAACGTCTCAAGCACCACCTGTTCACCACAGCCTACAGTCTTCACTGAACCAACCCTTTACACTCATCCTACCCCTCACATAGTTTGTCCATGTCTATGTGTTCCTGTAAAACGTCCTTGGGTTTCTTGAAAGGCGCTATATAAATTCAAGATATTATTATTATTATTATTATTATTATTATTATTATTATACCACCCAGGTATAACCACACCACCCAGGTAAAACCATACCTACCAAGTAAAACCATACCATCCAGGTAAAACCATACCACCCAGGTAAAACCATACCTACCAAGTAAAACCATACCATCCAGGTAAAACCATACCACCCAGGTAAAACCATACCTACCAAGTAAAACCATACCACCCAGGTAAAACCATACCTACCAAGTAAAACCATACCACCCAGGTAAAACCATACCTACCAAGTAAAACCATACCACCCAGGTAAAACCATACCTACCAAGTAAAACCATACCACCCAGGTAAAACCCTACCACCCAGGTAAAGCCATACCACCCAGGTAAAACCATACCTACCAAGTAAAACCATACCACCCAGGTAAAACCATACCTACCAAGTAAAACCATACCACCCAGGTAAAACCATACCTACCAAGTAAAACCATACCATCCAGGTAAAACCATACCACCCAGGTAAAACCATACCACCCAGGTAAAACCATACCTACCAAGTAAAACCATACCATCCAGGTAAAACCATACCACCCAGGTAAAACCATACCTACCAAGTAAAACCATACCTACCAAGTAAAACCATACCATCCAGGTAAAACCATACCACCCAGGTAAAACCATACCACCCAGGTAAAGCCATACCACCCAGGTAAAACCATACCTACCAAGTAAAACCATACCTACCAAGTAAAACCATACCATCCAGGTAAAACCATACCACCCAGGTAAAACCATACCACCCAGGTAAAACCATACCTACCAAGTAAAACCATACCACCCAGGTAAAACCATACCACCCAGGTAAAACCATACCACCCAGGTAAAACCATACCTACCAAGTAAAACCATACCATCCAGGTAAAACCATACCACCCAGGTAAAACCATACCACCCAGGTAAAACCATACCTACCAAGTAAAACCATACCATCCAGGTAAAACCATACCACCCAGGTAAAACCATACCTACCAAGTAAAACCATACCTACCAAGTAAAACCATACCATCCAGGTAAAACCATACCACCCAGGTAAAACCATACCTACCAAGTAAAACCATACCATCCAGGTAAAACCTTACCACCCAGGTAAAACCATACCTACCAAGTCAAACCATACCATCCAGGTAAAACCATACCACCCAGGTAAAACCATACCACCCAGGTAAAACCCTACCACCCAGGTAAGAGGCAGATTTTTATGGACAGCATATTGGTTGTAATGTTGGCAGAAGTGTTTGTATCTGCTGATATTGATAATTCCCTTTTAAGCTTATATCTGTGATATACTGACATGTGCATACATGTTTTTTGAGTGGACAGAGGAAACTGAATTAGACTTTCAGCTTCTGACACAGAAAATATACATTTTTTTCACAATCTTAAGATATGACATTTTTTCACTGATTTTTTCCTGTGAGATGTAATCGTGAAGAAAAAAATCCAGATATTTCCCTATGTTTGTGATAAACCTTAGATAAATGTATGTTTAACTCTTTGAAAGAAAATAACTGGTTCATAATATTCCACCTTTTTGAGATCCATCTGTAGAACCTCGTCGTTCTGAGATGGGACTGCTTTTGCCACCCTGACTCCTCTCACCAGTCTTTGATTCTTTGTTAATCTTTTCTAATCTCTGTTTTTCAAACTAAACGCTCCCTTCACGTTCATGTAGGTCACCTAACCCTGGCACCCAGCCAACCAGAGCCCATCATTACAAGGACCTCATCGCACACCTTGTCCCCCAACCGACCAGCACCCATTCTGACACGAAGCGCCTCTTACCGAGAGCCCTCTATGTCCAACCTGAAGAGGGCCAGCGCTGAAATTGAGGTGTTAACTCCATCCAGTCCCCTCGGTAACCATGATAACATGATGACATTCAGCAGCAGCACTCTGCCACGGTAAGTTTTTAGGGGGTGCTTTATCTTGAAAAGGGAACATTGCTCCCCAGCTGTGCATGATGGGATACTGTTACTGCTCTGTATGGGCCTCCTGCTATGGGTCAACTTCCCTTTAGTGGAAAAGAAGGCTTAGGTACCTTATGATCCACTGCAGCTACAGAAGCTGTTGAGTGGTCGCTCCATTAACTGCAGAAGCAATCTTGCCTCAGTGATCATCTTCATCCTGGATGTTTTTTTGTCCAACAGTTCCCATGGAGGATATGCGTTTGAGGAGGGTCGCATTCCTCGCCGTCATACCACCATCCACGCCTCGATGGATTCAACCCGATCCAAACAGCTGCTCAGCCAATGGAAAAACAAAAATGACAATAGGAAGCTGTCCTTACAGGTGATGGATGGAATAAGGCCAGCCTCGTCTTCATCCCCTCAGAGGAACATGGAGTTGCGCTGCTCCTCTGAACCGTTAGCCATGGGCCTTGAGGTGGAGCACATGGCTGGTACACATCTGCCCTCAGTCCCTAGTCAGGAAGCAGAGCTGCGAGCTGGAGCCCACATACCAGCTCAGTACATGAAACTAGCAGCAAGCACTGCCAACCATAACCACCTGACCCATAATGGAAGCACTGGTTTAGCTGGTGGGGCAAGAGTTTCTATCCAGTCTCGGCCTGGATCTTCACAGCTGGTTCACATTCCTGAGGAGGAAAACCCCAACTGCAGGGATCAGGAGAGTGAATCAGAGGACAGCATTATGGATGGGGGTGGGTCGGTCAGAGAGAAGTGGCTTAGAGTGGCTGAAAGGACCACCATCCCCTGTAGACCTCTCAGTGCAGGCGGACAGCCTCGTCTAATGCAGGTAAGCCGTCCTTTTTACCTTCTTTGGTGGAAGTGTTTCTCTTTCAGTCGTTGTTGAATGTCACAGCTGATGATGTAAAAGCTTGAGCCACCTTATCTGCATCTACAGAATCTGCATAGAAAGCCAGGCTGGGCTGATGTGTCATGATACAGATTTTAAAGGTACACACATCAGTCTCGTCGATGAGCATGTCTTCTTAGAAAGCTCTTCTTTATGGCAGCGAATGACTGCAAACTCCTGGTTTTAAGGAGCCCAACTCTGACAACACTTGTGTTTCAGGTCATCAAAGATCCTAAGTTCACTAGAATCATCTTTTTATAGCCACTAAGCTGTTTAGCTCTCTTTGCTGTCTCTCTTCCAACACCAATACCTGATTTTTTAACACAGCACCAAAGGAAGAGTATAAGTGAACAACTTGCAGTTGTCATTGCAATTTGGTGCGATTATTATTAGGGTCCTCATCTTGTGTATTTTTCAACAAACTAGAGCAATAATCCTTTAAACCTTATTGTAACCAGCATTTAGTCAGGAACACTCATGTGAGGGTTAATGTCCGATGAGGTGTCCAGTTTCAGGGATTAATGGACGACCGTGTCGTGACGGTTGCCTCCGCGAAGGCCATTAACCCCTGATAATTGGACACCTGGAAGGACATTAACCCGCTTATACCATGGTCACTTGCCAACGAAAATAATTAATAAAACTCCTAATTTATAATTTCATATGTTTTGTGATCAAAATAGAAAGTTTTACTAAAATAGTTATTTCTTTTCCCTAGCAACACCCGAGGGCTTGACTAATAACTGGAATAGCCATTCCAATCCCATAACGTTCTTAGGGAATGTAAACGTTAGTCAGTACTCCAGTAAATAGGACGGGCCATAGATACAAAGTCACAATGGGACAAAATAACTAGTCCGCTCAGCGCACTTTCTGAGCGTATTTATCAGTGAAAAGACATGGAGATGGGTGAACCTGAGGGTCATCAGTGATCAGACTATAAACCTTCATGTTATCATGAACTGTCATCTGATAGAAAGCTTAGTTTTAGCAGACCAGCTGTTTGAATAAACAGAATAATTCCTCCTTCAGCACTACGAGGTCACAGGAGTGAAACACAGCTGTCCATGCCCTGCAGGTGCTGATTCTCTGTCAGACACATCAATATTTATCAGATATCATCCTGCCGGTTTATCAGAAGCATTTCCTTTGGCTCTACAAAGAAATAATGGCTTCTTTTCTCTTGTTTGTGTTATTTGAATCTTCTGACAATAGTTTATAGCAGTTAGAACTGGAGGGAAGTGAGTTTTTTTGCGATACTCACCTCTCTGTGTCAAGGTGAGCCTGGAAACAAGACGAACATCGATATAGAAGATAAGAGCGTCTTATGTTACTGGTCTTAAACCTGGAGTCTGTCATTTTATTTATGTCAGTTAAGTGATGGTTGATGCCGGTCCGCAGGCTCCTTAGGTTGGCAGTGATGTACTCCCTGCTCAGAAAATATGACTTTCTCAGGTTGCTGTGGTTACTCCTAATGGAGTAACGGCTGACGGCTGCTGCGCACTAATTTAGAACAGTGTGATGACTTTTTGACCAGAACTACTTGTGAAGTTTGAATGGTGTCCATATAGCAGAAGTTAATGGAGAACAGTGGAATTTTCAGAGCCATTCAGAATCTAGTATTCACCAAGCCCATGGTATAACATACATGTAACCATTTTATTGGTAAATGGATCCACAGTTTTACCTGGGTTAGTCAAGCAGCTGCTTTGACTCTCCAGGGAGTGTGTAGCTAGAAACCCCCATATGGATGGATAGATTTATGACAATGTGCATGGGAAACAATGAATCTGAATAGGAGTGAGCAACAAGCTTTCAGCTATGAAGAAGGAAGGTGGGGTGGAGGAGGTTAAGCTTTGCCTGCAGCAGTGTGGTGCATCAGCATTGATCTAAGCAGGGATTAATGAGAACTAGAGAAAATTGCAATTTCAGCTGAACTGAGGAGCTGAACTGTGGAGGAACTGCTGAAAATAGCTGAAAAAGCAAAAAATAATTGAAAATAGCATAAAAAATCCCTGAAAATAGCCTAAAATAGCTAAATCTTTGATCATTGATTATTAGGAATCCATAGACGATAGCAAAAATGTGAATCATTCCTAAATAGCTGAAGAGTTCGTCTACATTTTAAAGCAAAAATAAAGTCTGTATGTGGAAGTGAGCTGAAGTTAAAAGTCTTAGAAGTCGAAAGATTTTTAGAGGATTTCAAGAGTTGGCCCATCTGAAATATTGTTATTTTAGAAAAAGCAAAATAGTTCAAAAAGTATAAACAGTATAAAAAAGTATTAAAAATATCTGAAAAGAGCACAAGAAGATGAAGACTATGATAGTAGAATAGTGAAAATAGCCCAAGGAATGCCAGTTATGAGGAGTCGAAGAAAGTGCAGATTTGTGAAATTTTGCCACTGTTAAACAAAGTTAAATATTTTTAAAAGTTGTAAAAGTTAGAAATTATAAAAAGTCATAGCAGTCAAATGACAAGGAAACTTAATTTTTTTAAGTTTAAATGGTGTCGATACGACAAAGTATGAAGGACGCAAATATCAATAGTGTGGATGCGTACTCAGCATCACCACTAAATATTTAAATGGACCACTGTATTGAGTGAAATAGCTGTGATTGGCTGAGGGAGCTGGGAGGCAACAATTGGTGTCAACGGGCAATCAGCCAATCGCGGTTAGGAGTGTGACATCATTGCACTAACACTCAGCTTCATCAGTATTAGATAGAATGAACTAGGGCAGAACGATTTACAAAATATCTGATTGTTATTACCTTATGTCTTATTGAAAATGTGATATCAGTTGCTTTATTAAATGGAGATAATTGTTTTTATGTCACTCGTTTTAAAGAAAGCACACATACAACATGAAAAGGAGAGTTTCTGTAAACCATTCTAAAACAATGCTACTGGATGTTTGCAAAATCTCTGCTGCAAAAAGTGAAAGTATTAAACTCGTATTTTCACATATTTCAAGTTAAAGCAATATTGCACCATCTGTGATTTGTAAATTGCAGCATACCTTATTGTGATTTAATCTCATTTGTAACTAACTGTCCAGCCCTAAGTATAAGCCGACTGCATTACTGCGAATGTACCACTGCTAAATCTCTGTGGAAAGAGAAGAGTAATGCATGTGGCCACCATGGAGATCTGCTGAAATTAAAGACAATATTACCCTTGTTTTGGTGAGATTTATCTGTTTACCTTTACCTCTATTTAGAAGGACAGGGCAGAGGACAGCAGGGAGAGGGAATGGGAACAACATTCAGGAAAGTAGACTCTGACGTAGAGGAACATCTTATCTATGGGGTGCAGCCTATCTCCTAGGCTATCTGTGCCTCAAATTAAGCCATTCAAACAATAATTTAACTCCGCTTTTTGTAGATATTTACAGGTTGTATAGTGTTGAACCTGTGTGTGTGTATTTGCACAAAATGTGTCTTCAGCTCTTGACCATAGGTTTAGGTTTAATTCACTTAACAGGACCGCATGCAGTGTCATTAGTTATTTACAAAAACAAAAAGATGGCTGCACCAGAGTTAGTGTAACACTGATTTTCATCTGTCCTGACCTGTCTGCATTTATCATGCAGGCATCAGCTGTTGTTTCCAAGTCAAACCCAATGCAGTCCTGCAGCCCCTGGGCTAGTTCAGCCTTATATAGAGTGCTGAGTTTGGTCCAAAACTGAAGGTCTAATACTCTGCTGGTTTGCATTACCTGTATTTTCCAAACAGCCTGTATTGGTGTCCACGCCACCGTCCTTTCTATGTGTAATTTTACCCCAACAGACAACATGCACCTAATGAATCTGTCTCTGAAGCAGGCCGCAGCACATCAAACTGATTTTTGTAGGTTTTGAATGAATTAAAAATCCTGAAAATTAATAACTGCAATTCTGACCTGAGTCTGTTTCTTTTCACACTTCTAACAGGATAGCAGCACCGCCAGGTCATCTGAGTACTGAACCCTCTAAAAAACGATTCAGATTAGTTTCTCCTACACCTCTGTTGTTAAAGTCAGGGACTGAGTTTTGGATTAAGACCATTAAAAAGTTCTTCACCTCTCTCCTGGCTGGGTATATTTGAGGCAGCCCCCCCTCCCAATGCTTATAAATTAGTAGTTCCTCATGTGTGTCCATGTTTAGTAAAGTATCTGCTGATGGACACGGCCTACTCCCTGCCAAGTCTTTCACTGTAGAAGCCTCCGATGCTATTGAAGACTTTTATTTTGAAAATGCTAATCAGTATTGAAGACTTTTATTTTGAAGATGCTAATCAGTATTGAAGACTTTTATTTTGAAGAGCAGATGATTCCTCCATGCAGGTTGTTGAATTTTTACAATCTGACAGGATCTATCTGTCTTTGGTGGGCGTGGCTTCAGCTCATTCCAACAGACACGCCCACACCATCCTGAAGCAGATTTTACTGCCTCATTTTTCATGATTTTGAAGTTTAATTTGATAAACTTAGAGATGATTTCATGACTGAGATCTGACCTGATGGTTCATAACACAGTGAGCTGTCAAACAACAAACCTAAATACAGATTTATTTTCACCTTCCAGGGACTTTAACTGAGCTTATTTCAGAAATTCTGCCTTTCTTGATTTTGATTGCTCTATTTGGGAGCAGTGACTCGAGGCCAGCTCAGACTACTATTTAGACAGATCTCGGTCCAACTGCATTGTCACGGCTCATTGTCAGGCTCAAACATGAGCGTCAGGACCACAAAGACTCATGTTGTGCTACATAATCAACCATGAGTCCACAGACCAATAGGAGAGCATTTTCCCCATAGCGCTGTATCATCATTTACCAGAGTGGCTTCATACAAGTCTTCTCTCTCTCTCTCAAGGCTAATGAGGACTGAACCAGTGTGGGGACCTATTATAATTCGAATGACTGACATTTATTTGTAGCTTTAAAAATCTAAACGTGTAAAACGTCCAGAATTTTGGCATGTACATCAGGTCTGGTGAAAAATTAGATATTTTATGGCCAGTGCGATTATGGTGGAAGAGATTAGTGTGAATGCTGCTAAAGCGCCAGTTTTATCAGAACTTGACGACATTTCTTGGTTAAAAGAAGAACAAAGAACAGCAGTGAGCTGTTTTCTTTTCAAAAACCCCAAAAGTCGTGTACTGACATGTCTACAGTCGCCATGGTTACCGTTATGTTGTTCTCTATGGAGTTTACTCCTCGGTAGCAGCTACATCACGTGTTTTGTTGCTCTGATTGGCCCGTAGAGATGTGACAGACAGAACATTCATCCAATCACCCTCTGAGTTTTTTTTTTTTCAAAGGCTCTGCCCTTTCCCAAACTCTGTCTATGAGTAGTTTTCCAGATGGATGTGTGAAACAAATTCATCTGGTATGCCAGGCTACCATTTTGTTCAAATCCTGATGAAATAAACCCAGGCAGCTCCCTAGATATTGACATATGTGAAGGTCAAAGGTCAATGTGTATATAATAACTCCAGGTAGATCCTCAGATCTGGTCCTTGTTCCAAAGTAAAGGTCAAGTGTGTTTTTTTGAAGCAGGAAGTAAAAATGACCTGGGGCGTCAAAGACTTTTAGAGCCGTCAAACTTTGCACAAACATCCCCAGTAGAAAACTGAGATGATGGATATGATGATTGTTGGTGGGTGTGGCTTATTGGCTCAGTCGCAGCCTTGCAGCTGGTTGGTGTAGAGTCCTCTGTAAGGATATGATGACATTTTATTGAACATGCCATTGTTGGACCCTAGTAAATGGTTATTAAATGAAACATAGGAAAACATGTCTTCAGAGAAAAATGCTTAGCTAGTCATGAATATTAAAATAACTTGTTGTGACTAATTGGACGGTCATACTTGAGCAAAAAGTGAAGGTTGAAGTTCAATTCACTAAAGCTGGCTATTGTTCCTGACGAGGCCACAACCCAGAATGCACTGAGACCTGATGTGCGCAGAGGTGCGAGGGCCCATTCAGTGCTCCTGCAGCCCTAGTTAAGTTTGTTTTATTTCATGCTATCACATCCGTACTTCAGGTTCTACCTGAAGGACATCCAGCCCCCATTGCCTTCCTTTTCATACATCTGGATGAGTCCATACTTGTTTCTTCTTTGTAGTTTTCTTCTTTATGAAGCTAAAGACCGCTATTGTCACATAGTACTCTTCTGTTGTAGGTTTTACACTCTTTGCCCCGCCTCCCCAACGACCGGTGCACTGGCACACAGTCCCAGAGGCAGTAGTGCCATTAGCACATGATGACTCCTCAGTATCACACCTGTAGTGGCTCCAGTCTGTCAGCAAAGACGAGATTAGAGTTGCCATGCTGCTGACATGGTGCTGCTATAACCTGCAATTTCCACATAAGACGACTGCGCCACACGCCAAAGTGCCGTGGGTTTGCTCTGACCAATGGAGAGCGACCTCGCCCACTGGAAGCGAGTCTAGAGCGCTGTCAACAACGGAGGATTTTACCTTTGGATTTTGATTTATCATCCTTTTCGGTATAAGTCCATGATATTATTGCTTCCTCCAGTGGGTGAGTGCATAGGAAGTTAAAAGGTTAATGTCTCCTTAAAGGATCTGTGGTTTGATGCAAATTCTTCGGCTAAATGTCCTCCCAAGTTAACCTTTCCTCGTCCATGGCACCGTTGTAGCTCTGTGACCCACTGACCTCTCGGTGACCCTTTGCTCTGGCTGCAGGATGAGACATAATGTTGAGATAGTGATGATTTCTGATCGGGAGTCCGTGCATTGTGTTTTATTTTGAAAGAACCAGATATTCTATGCTTGTGGCTTCCTTTTTAGCGCTTTCTGATCGGGTATTGATGCGGTTTGGCAGCAGCCAGCGGTGAAAATAGACCTGCAACGTATCTTGCCGCTGCCGATCTGGAGCGCCAGCTGTGGAAATGCTCTGATAGACTAGAGAGGGAGCGATGTACCCCACAATACGATTCGCGGCGCGTTCGCTGTATGTGGAAATTGGAGGTAAGAGTCTGAGCTGGCCTCTATGACTGTGGTGGTTTCCTAAATCTCTGACCACTTTCATTCAAGCGCTGTGAGCACAGGGAAAAAAAAGCTGACAGAAGGTTTTGTGTTCTAAGCACTTGAATGCAAACAAAAAAGTATGTTTTATGGACACAGGATCTTGCTAGAAGACCTACCAAAACAAATGAGCAGAAGCTTCTGAAGGAAACTACTCTGCACACATACAGATGCATCTTAAAGAAATCATAGGTGGTTCAGTTTTAACTGTAATTCAGTTCAAAAAGTTAAAGATTTTAGATTCGTGACACAGAGTAAAAATTTGCCAAGTTTTTCCTTGTTTTAATCTGGATGATTACAGCTCACAGAATCAAAATCCACTCTGTAAATATTAGAATATTGTGGAGAAGTCTGGTTGTTGTCATTTTTACAGTTCTGAATAGAACTTGTTTAGTGAAAACTCCTGCAAAGGTTTCCTGGGCCTTCATTCTCTCACTGTGGTTCAGTACACACAACCACAACCATGAGGAAGACTGCTGACCGCACACAAGTCCAGAAGACGATCACTGACACCCAACATGAGGAGGGTAAGCCACAGAAGGTCACTGCTAAAGGTCAGGCTGTGGTAAGAAAAGAAAACCAAATGCCAACTGGTCTGACCTGAACCCCACAGAGGATCTTTGGAAGATGAGAGACCCCAGACTCAACAATCCAGACCAGCTGAAGGCTGCTATCAGAGAACCTGGGCTTCATAACCCCCCAGCAGGACCACAGACTGATTGGCTCCATGAGACGAGCAGAGACGCAGGTATTCATGAAGAAGGAGGTCAGACCAAGCACTGAGAGATCCATGAGGAGGATTTACCAGAAGGTCCACATTTGTGGATTATAAATCCTGTCTTTGATTGGTGTTTTGTGGATTTTTGTGATCTGTAATCATCAAGATTAAAATTAAAATATATGTCACCTTGTGTGAGATGAATCTAGAACAGTGTTACTCAACTCTGCTCAAACAAAGAGCCACATTGTTTAAAAATACCTTTGCAAGAGCCACACTCTAAGAAGTGAAAAATGGCTAGAATGGGTTAGAGTGCCAAAAAAATAGTCAAAAAGTGGCAAAAAGAGGTAGAAATGGGTGAACGGGGGCAAAGTAGACATAAAATGGAAAAACTGGATGAAAAGTGACAAAAAAAGAGTTACAGGTGACAAAAATGGTCAAAATGTGGAAAAAGCATGGCAAAAGATGAGTGAGCAGTGACCAAAACGGGCAAAAAGGAACAAAGGGTGGCAAAAATTGGGGGAAAAGTCACATTTAATGGCAAAAGACAGCTTAAACCAGTGGAAAATGGCCAAAAGGCCAAAAGAGGGGAAAATTGCATAGCAAGAAGCAGGATAAAAGTGGCAAAAACTGGTGAAAAGGGGCAAAAACAGGATAAAAGTGGCAAAATTTGCAAAAATGGGCAAATAGAAGTGGCAAAAGTGGGCCTAAAACAGAAAAAATAGATTAAAATCGGCAACAAAATGGGTTTAAAGGAGGCAAAGGTGGGGAGATAGAGTGGGACAAAAGGGAAGGAAGGGGTAAAATGGGTGAGAAGTGAAAAAAAAAGAGTTGATGGCAAAAATGGTCAAAAAGCACCTAAAACATGGCAGAAAATGAGTGAAATGGGGCTTAAACAGGCAAAAAGCATTAAAAAGGTGAAAAAAATAGGGGAAAAGTGGCCTTTAATGGCAAAAGGCAGCTTAAATAGGCGAAAAGTGGCGAAACATGGCAAAAAGGGGAAAAATAGCAAAAAGCAAAGCAGGATAAAAGAGGCAAAAACTGGTGAAAAGGGTATAAATGGGATAAAAATTGGCAAAAGCTGGCCAAAAGGAGGCAAAAGTGGGCTTAAAACAGTAAAAATGGATTAAAAGTGAAAAAAAAGGAAAAAGGGGCAAAAAATTGCAAAAAAAAAAAAGGCTGGAAATATGGACAAAAGTAAAGGTTGACAGTTAAAGCTAACGGTATAAGCGTGGGAAACAAACTCATTAATGGATAATTTCAGAGGTCAAAGTTTCCCTTTTTTCAGGTTTTTGGGGGGGAATAATGTTTCACATTCAGACATTAACGAGCCACGCGTTATCACTGGTCTAGAATATTTGGAAGTTTAATCTCTAAATCAAACTGAGATATTCTAATTTTCTTTCTTTTGTTCCTCTTTGATCCAGAGTTAGTCAGTATTCTCAGAGGCTGCATGTTTCTGGACAGCAGTCGTTGTAGAAGCAACACGCCGCTCTAGCGATGACGTCAGAACTCCAGCAGCAGCGGGAACGATCACATGTCACCTCTCTTTTCCAGGTAATAGCCTTATCCAAACAGCAGGGCCTCCTTCACTCTCCACGATCAGAGGATGGTGGCAGTACTGTCAGCTGCACCGGATCCATCCGATACCGAGCCCTCACCGACCAGGATCCGTCTCCACCGGCCTCAACCACCGGGGCAGTAGGAGGAGGAGGAGGAGGAGGAGGTCTGTACTGCTACCGTCCCATTAAAGCAGCCTTTTGGACATGCATGACAACTCAGTACCACATACATCTTTGAACTTCTTTAGAAAGATCTTGCTAACTCCACATCCAAAGGCCCTGTCCTAGCAGGAGTCAAACCAGGACTGTTCTTACTGTGAGGAGCAAGGCTCACCACCGAGCCACCACGCTGCCCTCAACTCATTCATGCAGAATAACTTCAGCCTGTGTTTTTATCTCTGTGTCTAAAGCTCATTTTAAACCACATCAGTAAATAACCCAGTTGCAGTTATTCCAGTCCTATCAGTAGACACTAACCTGCATATGAATGCAGTTCATTCAGACAGACCAGTTTGGAGGAGACGTTATCACAGCACAGCAGCTGCACAAGCTCCATGGTGGAAACAAAAGGAATCCAGATATGTGGCTTAAGAACTGAACTGAACTGGATTAAATTTATAAAGGATAACAGAATTACAAGACCAAAAAATAGCTCACTCACCCAATCCTCCACCTTCAGAGGTTCACAATCACAGTTTAAACAATTAAATGATCTATAATCAGTCAGTAGCTACGCAAATAGGTCAAAGAAGCAACACACACAAATGAAAAGCATGAGTGTGTTATTCTAAGATGTGAGAATAAAGAAAAACTGAAATAATGGAGAGAGGTGACTGATTTCATGAGCAGGGGAGGTTATTCCAGTCAGATGGAGCTTTGTCACTGATGATCTGAGAACAATTTCTTTGACAAAGAGGGATACTTTAAATGTTGGAGGGAATAAACAGATGGAACCAGAGATTCTTGTAAATAGGGGCGACAATAAAGTGAACACATCTGAAGATACACTGAATCCAGTGAAAACGTCTGGATTTGGGTTAAAGCCAGTGAGTGACAGTGATGAAGGGATGATGTAAAATAAATCTGCACATAGAATTAGACAGAGTGTTCAGTGGTTTGAGGTGTTCTGGTAGACCGTGTCTGCATAATTGTCCAACATCAGTGTGTGAACTCACAAATGCACTTCTGGAAGAATGGTCAAAAATTCCCATAAACACACTCCTAAACCTTGTGGAAAGCCTTCCTAGAAGAGTTGAAGCTGTAAGAGCTGCAAAGGGTGGACCCACGTCATGTTAAACCCTATGGATTAAGAGTGGGATGTCACTGAAGTTCATATGAGAGTAAAGGTGAGTGAATACTTCAGGCTATGTAGTGTATGTTGGAATGGGAAGTGTATAGAACTGTGTCGCTGGCATAGAGATGGACAAGAGAATTGGACAGTGAACCTACAAGATCGTTGATGAAAAGAGAAAACAGAAGTGGTCCCAAAGTGGAGCCTTGTGGGACACTCATGAAAGAAACACACTGATGTCTGTTATGGAGGTAAGCATCGAACCAGAGCAGGGCGCGACAGTCTAGACCAATAGAGAAGGTAGTGATCGACCATATCAGAAGCTTTGGAGAGACTGCTGAAGAGGCACCAGGGAGTTGGCCTCTATCAGGAGAGGAGAAAGGTTTGAATCACAGGAGGGCAGTAGTCAGAAACGTGCAGTCAGGGACTGTTTTCAAAGCAACAGTAGAATAGTTCCTGTGGTTTACATGGCTCTTGCATTCATAACAGTGATGACATGTTTGACAGCTGCAGTATGTCAGAGTTTGACTTGTTTCTGATGGCCCATGTGTTGTGGAGCTGCATCGGTCAAAGTCCTGGACATAAGGGCAGAGTACTAAACCTTACCCATAGAGAGAAAAAACACAGCGGCTGTGTTTTGTTCTTGACTTTCATGATGCAGACAGGAAGTGTGTGTACTAGGTGCAGTGAGCCTGATGTTCTTGGCATCTCTCAGCATGTGGGCGGTCGTTCTCTGTCTCCAGATTGCACATTTATCTGATGTTTATCTGGCTTTTTTTTTCTTTGATAGGAGGAGGTCTGGAACGAACCGGCAGTATAGTCCGGGTCGACGCCCACCCTGAGTCCAGAGCAAACAAACCTGTGGTGAGACCTCCGAGCAGAGACGGAAGTGGCTCGTGGCGCTGGAAACCACCAGAACAGCGAGCTTCACTCCAACAGTCGGCCTTCAACCTCAATGACCTGAACAGAAACACAGACAGTGAATCTCTGAAGGACGGAGGCTCGGTGGACGGGCGGAGGAGCGTCACAGTGGCTGAAATGGAGAGTGGATATGGTGGAGATGGAGGAACAGGAGGGGGACATGAAACAGGAGAGGGGGGAGGAAATGTATACACAAACCATCCACATGTTGTACACCCTCTACATCCCCTACATCCAAACAACCCCAACAACTTCCAGCAGCCCAGTTTAAACCCCAACAGTCCCAGTAATCCCAGTGTCAATAACTCTCAGTTAAACTTCAACCCCATGCATAACTCGGGTGTGCCATTCATTCAGACGGACGCCTTCGCTCCTCCCTTTCACCCCCACCCTCAGGCCATCACTACCATTAGGGTCACTCCAGTGGAGGTAACAGCTGCCAGCAGCGACGGGGGCTCAGACTCCCAGTCAGTTGCCTCATCCAGCCGTGAGTCCACTCTGAGGAGGCAGAGCGGCCCCCAGATCATCCAGGTCCCTGAACGTGTTCCCCCTCCTGATCTCCATAACAACCACCGCCTCAGTGACGACGGTAACCGCGTCGACAACGAGAGCAGCAACCGTTTCCACGAAAACCTGCGAAGTTTTCAGGAAAACCCCATCCATTTCAACCACCCCAACCACCACAACAGGCAGTTTCAAGGGATGTTTGTTCGTCCCAGTCCAACCCCTCCCCCCACCTTACCCCGCCCTATCATGACTCACACTCCACCCCCTAATTTGGGACTGGCCTATAAAGAGTGACCTGCCGGGGGGTAAATCACCTGTTTACACCTGTGGTTAAATTTTTACTGGTACAAATTTGGAATGGTTGAATCTGGCACCCCCGAGAATACCAAATCCAGACCGTCCCCCACAGTATCCCAGCCGGTTTATACTCTACTGAATAAATATTTAGTCAAACCTATAAGCAATAGGTTCACATCTCACCTTGAATCATAAGCCATACAAACCAATCAGCGCTCTCTCTTTCCTCCAGCTGACCAATCAGAGACGACTATGGCCAGGGTTCAATATGAGGGTGAGTTTTCATCAGTGCTTTTTCTATTTTTATCCTGAACTGCTTTTGTAATTGTAATCAGCTGAGTGTTCTGTATCATGGGCCTCCTGGTTCCTCCACTGTCTGAGGACGGCTGCAGCCTCGCCAGTCTGCCCACTCTCCTCCGACTGCTGACTCAGCTGTAAATGGGCTAACATTTCTGTGGACCTGCATAGAACAAGCTTTCATCCTGTTGTCCAGTAAACAAATCAGTAAATATAAACTTTATGATGACACCACATGCCATTAGATGGAGATCTACATTTAAAGCCTATAATAATAGTGCTGTGTTTGTACATATGCTCGTGGGTGGCCACAGTTTTTGTTCCTGGGCTACAGATATCTAATATTGACTATTACAGTATCTATCAGTTCATGGTGGTATAGTGTTTGTGTCAGAAAAGATTCATATAATGGGGAATATATAGTGTTTTAATATGGTTAATTATTTTATCCTTTTTGTTGAGATAATGTGCAGTATATGAATTATGCTTACTGTGTAGTGACTGTGCAGTGACTGACGCATGCAGCGTGGGAATCAGCTGAGATCATGTAGAAGAGGGGAGAGAGGCATTAATCTCTGTTAGACACATCACACTCCCAGCTCCTCTGCTTTACCAGCATCACAAACACGCAGGCCGCTGCTGGAGACGGATGATTGTTACCTCAGGGGTGTCAAACTCAGTCCCAGCAGGGGCCGGATTCTGGATTCAGGTCTAACCTGAGGGCCTAGCAGGGTCGCCGTTTTAACGATAAACTGTCAACCTCATTTCACCCTTAATAAAATATATATATAAAAAAAAAAAAAACCCAAAACTTACCACTGATGATAAATGATTTTGACATTTAAAAAGTTGAAAAGAAAAGTTTAAAGGCTCACAATCTGAGAAATGTACATTTATTAGTTCAAAAAGGTCAAAACATGAAATTGAAATTAAAAAATGATGGTTTTAAAGGCAAATATGTTAGAAAGAAAATCAAAATCATGAGTTTAAAAGGTCAAAATATGAAATAATATTTCTAATCATGAAAATAAAAGTCAGAATATGGTTCAAAATTTTAGATTGTGAGTCTAAAACGTGTGTCAAACTGAAGGCCTGGGGGCCAAATGCAGCCCGCTATTCAGTTTTACCGGCCCCCAAGATCATCTCTTTTGGCCAGCTGCTCTGAGGTCTGCAGATTTCCTCCAGTATAACAATGTGAATTTAACCTTGAAGTTTAAAAAAGAAAAAAAAATTCTTGTTAAGTCATAAAAATCTGAAAAAGTAGAGAGTAGAAATAGATAAAAAGTTAGGAATGAGGGAAAGAAATTAATTTGTGTTTTTATTTCATATTTTCATTTTGCATCCAAAGATTATGACTGAAACTGAGTATTTTGAATTTTTATTTCATATTTTGACCTTTTTTCTCATTGTGACCTTTTTAGATTCACAATTTTTCATTTTAAGTCATATTTTGACGTTTTAAACTCCTAACGTTGACTCTTTATCCCATGTTTTCTCTTTTTAAACTCCTGATCCAGAATTTTATCTCCTATTTTGACCTTTTAGAGTAACAATTTTGAATTTTATCTTCTATTTTGACTTTTTAAACTCTTGATTATGTCATTTATCTCATATTATATACCTTTTAAAAACTTTAGACTTTTAAAGTTGTCTTTTTTTCTCAGATTTTGAGCCTGTAATGTAATTTATTTATTTGTTTATTGAGCATGTATTTGACATGGACACACAGTAACATTAATGCTGTGATATTTACTCATTGACTGTTTTTTTTTTTTGTTTGTTTGTTTTTTGTTTTTTTTAGAAATCTTAAAATCATTTATCATCACTGTTTAATTTCCCCTATAACTCATTACCTGTGAAAACACAGTTGACAGTTTTTGGTTAAATCTTGACCCTGTTAGGCCCTCAGGTTAGACCTAAATTCAGATTTCTGCCCCTGCTGTGATTAAGTTTGACACCCCTGGTCTAAAAGGTCAAACTATGGGATCATGAAGTCAAAGTAAGGAGTTTAAAATATGAGATAAAATACAAAATAATGGGTTAAAAAGGTCAAAATATGACTTAAAATTTAAAATTATGAATCTTAAAGCTCAAAATGTTATAAAAGAAGTCAAAATTATCAGTTGAAATGCTCAAAGTATGAAATTAAAAGTCAGAATCCTAAGTTTGAGTCCTGATTGAGAGATGCAAAATTTAAAGTGTGAAATTTAACCACGTTAATTTCTTTTCCCACATTCCTGACTTCTTATCTAAATATTTTTACTCCTTATTTTTTCATCAAGGATAAGTTCACATTTTTATACTTGAGGAAATCTACAGACCTCAGACTGATGGACCAGTTAGAACAGAAATAAGAGATCATCCTGCGGGCCGGACTTAACTGTTCTGCGGCCGGATTTGGCCCCCGGGCCTTGAGTTTGACACCCCTGGGCTACCTGGAGATCCTTGGGGTTTCATATCAGGGGGCTGAATATTTGCAATGAGAACATTTCACTTCAATGTGAAACAAGGAATATTTTGTAATAAGAATTCTACGGAACCCCTAAGAGGACAAAAATCACTGCTTAATGTGAAACTTTGACACTCATGGAGAGAAACGTTCTCATGCTCGTGCACTTCAGCTGCACTCCAGAGACTTCTGTGTTTCGGCACGGCTTAGATTCTGCTGTGCTCAAGAAACTCTTCTTTGTGGGATTTTAGTGCACGCTCCTTTAAGGGCTCCATAGAAATATTCCTGTTTTTACAGGGACAGGAAAATATTCCTCATATAGAAATGAATTTAAATTTTAAAAAAGTAAAACAACCAAAGTACAGCCTTAAGTTCCATATGCGGGAAGTTGTCATTTTGATAAAGGCATATCACCAAAAAAGGATATTTTAAAAGAAAATACAGTGTAACAAGAATATGGTGGGAAAAATGTCATAACATTGTTAATAAAGTTGTCATTTTAGTAAAAGTCAAAGTTATCAGAAAATGGATATGCACCTTAGAATGAATAGATTTATACCATAAAAGGACAAAAGCAACAGATGTTTAAAGAAAGTTTTCACAAGACCAGAGAAGTCAGAACATTATCTAATAGAACATTTCTATAATCTAAAGATGAACTTTATGTAAAATAGACATTTTAATGTCATGAACTACAGATGGTGTATTTCATGGCTCTGCACGCCATTTTTACCATCCATGAAAACAAACAGTGAACATTTTAATCCCACAGGCTGCTCTCTCCATTTACCTCACTCGCGCTTTTCAAGCAAGTATTTCAATAGATTTTACATTTAACATTCTATCAAAGTATTCACTTAACTTACATACCAGTGTTTTTCTAACTATATTTGAACTGTGAGATTTTCATTGGCTGTTAAGCTTCATGTGTGCTGAAAACTTTATTTTTATAGTTGAACATTTTTCAAGAGCTGAGCTCATCACCGATTCTGCTCAGTTTAACCCCTTATAAAAGGTCAACAGTAATTTTGCTCAAAATAAACAGAATTTGACAATTTCATCTAGAAAACCCCGCCAGCAGTCTGCCTCGTATCTGTTTGTGTTATTTCTCCTCCTCCTCATCATTATTATTTAGAAACCTGCTCTGTAGAAGTACCAGACAAAGACATCGCTCTTCCAGTGTTAATTTCATCGACTAAAACTCGGCCTATAACTATTCATCAACAGCCTTTTTTTTTCATGACATAAACTAGACTAAAATACTTTTTGAGTTTTTGTTGATTACAACTAGACAGAAATGTTTTTGAGTTTTTGTTGACTAAAACTAGACTAAAATGAATTTGAGTTTTTTTGAGTTTTTGTAGATTACAACTAGACTAAAATGTTTTTGAGTTTTTGTTGATTACAACTAGACTAAAATGTTTTTGAGTTTTTGTTGATTACAACTAGACTAAAATGTTTTTGAGTTTTTGTTGATTACAACTAGACTAAAATGTTTTTGAGTTTTTGTTGATTACAACTAGACTAAAATGTTTTTGAGTTTTTGTTGACTAAAACTAGACTAAAATGTTTTTGAGTTTTTGTTGATTACAACTAGACAGAAATGTTTTTGAGTTTTTGTTGACTAAAACTAGACTAAAATGAATTTGAGTTTTTTTGAGTTTTTGTAGATTACAACTATACTAAAATGTTTTTGAGTTTTTGTAGATTACAACTAGACTAAAATGTTTTTGAGTTTTTGTTGATTACAACTAGACAGAAATGTTTTTGAGTTTTTGTTGACTAAAACTAGACTAAAATATTTTTGAGTTTTTGTTGATTACAACTATACTAAAATGTTTTTGAGTTTTTGTTGACTAAAACTAGACTAAAATGTTTTTGAGTTTTTGTTGATTACAACTAGACTAAAATGTTTTTGAGTTTTTGTTGATTACAACTAGACTAAAATGTTTTTGAGTTTTTGTTGATTACAACTAGACTAAAATGTTTTTGAGTTTTTGTTGATTACAACTAGACTAAAATGTTTTTGAGTTTTTGTTGACTAAAACTAGACTAAAATGAATTTTAGTTTTCGTGGACTAAAACTAGACAAAAATGTTTTTGAGTTTTCGTCGACAAAAACTAGACTAAAATGAATTTGAGTTTTTGTTGACTAAAACTAGACCAAAATGTTTTTGAGTTTTTGTTGATTACAACTAGACTAAAATGTTTTTGAGTTTTGTTGATTACAACTAGACTAAAATGTTTTTGAGTTTTGTTGATTACAACTAGACTAAAATGTTTTTGAGTTTTGTTGATTACAACTAGACTAAAATGTTTTTGAGTTTTTGTTGATTACAACTAGACTAAAATGTTTTTGAGTTTTTGTTGATTACAACTAGACTAAAATGTTTTTGAGTTTTTGTTGATTACAACTAGACTAAAATGTTTTTGAGTTTTTGTTGACTAAAACTAGACTAAAATGTTTTTGAGTTTTTGTTGATTACAACTAGACAGAAATGTTTTTGAGTTTTTGTTGACTAAAACTAGACTAAAATGAATTTGAGTTTTTTTGAGTTTTTGTAGATTACAACTATACTAAAATGTTTTTGAGTTTTTGTAGATTACAACTAGACTAAAATGTTTTTGAGTTTTTGTTGATTACAACTAGACAGAAATGTTTTTGAGTTTTTGTTGACTAAAACTAGACTAAAATATTTTTGAGTTTTTGTTGATTACAACTATACTAAAATGTTTTTGAGTTTTTGTTGACTAAAACTAGACTAAAATATTTTTGAGTTTTTGTAGATTACAACTAGACTAAAATGTTTTTGAGTTTTTGTTGATTACAACTAGACTAAAATGTTTTTGAGTTTTTGTTGATTACAACTAGACTAAAATGTTTTTGAGTTTTTGTTGATTACAACTAGACTAAAATGTTTTTGAGTTTTTGTTGACTAAAACTAGACTAAAATGAATTTTAGTTTTCGTGGACTAAAACTAGACAAAAATGTTTTTGAGTTTTCGTCGACAAAAACTAGACTAAAATGAATTTGAGTTTTTGTTGACTAAAACTAGACCAAAATGTTTTTGAGTTTTTGTTGATTACAACTAGACTAAAATGTTTTTGAGTTTTTGTTGATTACAACTAGACTAAAATGTTTTTGAGTTTTTGTTGATTACAACTAGACTAAAATGTTTTTGAGTTTTTGTTGATTACAACTAGACTAAAATGTTTTTGAGTTTTTGTTGATTACAACTAGACTAAAATGTTTTTGAGTTTTTGTTGACTAAAACTAGACTAAAATGAATTTGAGTTTTTGTTGACTAAAACTAGACTAAAATGTTTTTGAGTTTTTGTTGACTAAAACTAGACTAAAATGTTTTTGAGTTTTTGTTGACTAAAACTAGACTAAAATGTTTTTGAGTTTTTGTTGATTACAACTAGACTAAAATGTTTTTGAGTTTTTGTTGATTACAACTAGACTAAAATGTTTTTGAGTTTTTGTTGATTACAACTAGACTAAAATGTTTTTGAGTTTTTGTTGACTAAAACTAGACTAAAATGAATTTGAGTTTTTGTTGACTAAAACTAGACTAAAATGTTTTTGAGTTTTTGTTGACTAAAACTAGACTAAAATGTTTTTGAGTTTTTGTTGACTAAAACTAGACTAAAATGTTTTTGAGTTTTTGTTGACTAAAACTAGACTAAAATGTTTTTGAGTTTTTGTTGACTAAAACTAGACTAAAATGAATTTGAGTTTTTGTTGACTAAAACTAGACTAAAATGAATTTGAGTTTTTGTTGACTAAAACTAGACTAAAATGAATTTGAGTTTTTGTTGACTAAAACTAGACTAAAATGTTTTTGAGTTTTTGTTGACTAAAACTAGACTAAAATGTTTTTGAGTTTTTGTTGACTAAAACAAGACTAAAATGAATTTGAGTTTTCGTCGACTAAAACTAGACTAAAACTAAAAAGGGTAGAAATGACTAAAATGTGACTGAAACTAAAAGATATTTCATCTAAAGACTAAGACTGAGACTAAAATAAAAAATAGCTGCCATAATTAGAACTGGGCTCTTCTGATTCCTCCCATTGCAGGATCCAACCAGAATAGCAGCCATAGTCCACGTACTGTATATCAGACGACTAAAGACTCATGGCTATATGACGTGTCATTAAATCTCTCCTGATCATAGTTTCCCACAAAAATCAGTCCTGCTGTGTTTGAACTGACAACACATGAAGAAATAAAAATAAATCCAAGCACATGACATCCATAAAAATCTACAAACTGCTTTAAATTCACCAAAAAAACATGCTTTTTAAAGTCCCACAAGCATAGCTCCAGTAGTTTAGACTTTCATGTCTGTTAAAGAGATTTTCACAATAAAAGCTCTTGCTTTGAGATGGCATTAATGGACATGAAAGGTTAAAGGTTAAAGGTCATGATGATAAATGAGCGTCACTGCAAACTAATCTAAGATGATGAGGATAAACGGATTACCAGATGTGCCCACCTCTGTGATTTAGTCTTGAAGTCAGATCGATCCCACCAACAGTGGCTCTGCTTCCTGGCAGCTCGTTCTACTTTCAGTTGTGTTTGCTTAAATTCAAAGTGTGAAAAGTTTCATACATTTCTATGAATTTAGAGGAGAGTATTTTATGCTTTAAATAGACTATCAGCCCAGTGTTTACATTCTTTAACGTAGTGCCCAAGTGCCATCAACAGAGAAGTCATGTGACCGTGGGCTCGTCACATAGATGTACTGTTAGCGCCTGGAACATGAACGACTCTGAGTCGTTGTTTGGAGGGAAATCTGCCCGGCAACACAAAGTTATTCTTCTTTGGCTCATGATCATAAAAAGCACATAAACTGATGATAGTTATGTAAGAAGGGCCAAAGCTACAGATTTATTGTTTCTATAACCTCTGACCTGAGCTCAGATAGGTCTGATTCATACGGCCATGTCTGAACATTTCTGTAAGAATGTTGGAAATGATGATGCTGCTATTAGCATTGCAAAATGCTGTGAATATATGGATGTTTTAATGTAAAGGCTAGCATAGAGGACTTGAAATATAATACTTTATCATTTTATATGTGTGATAGGGAGTATTTTAGTTAGAAGTGCTTATATAGCATATTTGGATAAATCCAACTGATGGGTTTGGTCATCTGTTTGCTTCATTTGTGTCTTTTTGAACACAGAAACACAGTTATCTTAGAAGAAAGTACCATGATAGGTCACCTGGTAATGCTACCCTCCAGGTTCCATGAGGCCCATGTCTGCAGGGTTCTGTCCCACCACAGGTTAGCTCTGACACTGGGTCGGTTCAGAGGCACAGCCCAGAGCAGCTGTGTGCCTGTATGTTGATTCGCTCTTCATTTGGTTCCTGTTTGATGCACTGAAAAACAATTGGCAGACTGTAACTGAGGTTTTATTTTTAAATAAACTAAATGCTCCTGTGTTCCTTTACCTGATTACAGTTGTAGACTGGCTCTGCTGAAAATGTCTTGAGTAGAGCAAAGCAGAGCGGTCCTGGCACGTTCTGCAGATAGGGGACACGTGGTACATGTGGAAACCCCGAAATTAACTGGAAAGGTGTGATTTCCTCCTGAGTGATTGGTGCAGGTGGAGCAATGCACAAACAGTCTGTGTGGAAATGGAGGATCCATTTCAGTGTTATTCTTTAAGATCTGATTGATTATACCATAAACTTTATCAGGGTTGAATGTCCTGTTAATGTCTCACTATCACTAATATCTAAAGTTTTATTTTTCTCAAACTTACAAAGATGGCAGGTCTATCCCAGCTTTCACTGGGCGAGAGACAGGGTACACCCTCGACTAAAACGCAGGGCTAATATATCGAGACCAACAACCAGGCACGCTCACACTCACACCTATGGGCAATTTAGAGTTATCAATTAACCTAATGAGAGATACAGTAGCTCTAAAATAAGAGCCAGAGTTTATTTTCATCATAGTAATTTTTTCCTGATAACAGGTGTGAATTATGATGACTTAAAACGTAAAGACATCAAGATTAAGAGATATTTTAGAACCTAGCTCAATATTACTGAAAGGTTGATTAACTTCCTGTGATAAATGTGGCGTTCAGCTGCCCACGGATATGCCGATACAAGTTTGAGCATTTTCAAGTTCATTTTAATCATAACAGTGCTAAAGTTAGCCTGCTAAAGTTAGCCTGCTTAAGTTAGCCTGCTCAAGTTAGTCTGTTAAAGCTAACCTGCATTAGTCTGCAAAAGTTAGCCTGCTAAAGTTAGTCTGTTAAAGTTAGCCTGTTAAAGTTAGTCTGCTAAAGTTAGCCTGTGTTAGTCTGCTAAAGTTAGCCTGCTCAAGTTGGTCTGCTAAAGTTAGCCTGCTGAAGTTAGTCCGCTAAAGTTAGCCTGCTTAAGTTGGCCTGCTAAAGTTAGACTGTCAAAGTTAGTCTGCTAAAGTTAGCCTGCTTAAGTTAGTCTAGTATAGTTAGCCTGTCAAAGTTAGTCTGCTAAAGCTAACCTGCGTTAGTCCGCTAAAGACAGGCTGGTAAAGTTAGCCTGCTAAAGTTAGCCTGTTAAAGATAGTCTGGTAAAGTAAGCCTGTTAAAGTTAGCCTGCTAAAGTTAGCCTGCTAAAGCTAACCTGCGTTATTTTGCTAAAGTTAGCCTGCTAAAATTAGTCTGTTAAAGTTAGCCTGATAAAGTTAGTCTGTTAAAGTTAGTCTGTTAAAGTAATTCTGCTAAAGCTAGCCTGCGTTTGTCTGCTAAAGTTAGCCTGCTCAAGTTAGTCTGTTAAAGTTAGCCTGTCAAAATTAGTCTGCTAAAGTTACCCTGCTGAAGTTAGTCCACTTAAGTTAGCCTGCTGAGTTAGTCTGCTAAAGTTAGCCTGCTAAAATTAGTGTGTTAAAGTTAAACTGTTAAAGTTAGTCTGTTAAAGTTAGCCTGCTAAAGTTAGCCTGTTAAAGTTAGCCTGTCAAAGTTAGCCTGTTAAAGTTAGTCTGCTCAAGTTAGCCTGTCAAAGTTAGTCTGCTAAAGTTAGCCTGGTAAAGTTAGTCTGCTAAGGATAGACTGCTAAAGTTAGTATGTTTAAGTTAGCCTGTGTTAGTCTGCTAAAGTTAGCCTGCTCAGGTTAGTCTGCTAAAGTTAGCCTGCTCAGGTTAATCCTCTACAGTCAGCCTGCTTAAGTAAGCCTGCAAAAGTGTCTGCTAAGGTTAGCCTGCTCAAGTTAGTCTGCTAAAGTTAGTCTGCTGAAGTTAGTCTGCTAAAGTTAGCCTGCTCAAGTTAGTCTGCTTAAGTTATCCTGGTAAAGTTAGTCTGCTAAGGTTAGACTGCTAAAGTTACTATGTTTAAGTTAGCCTGTGTTAGTCTGCTAAAGTTAGCCTGCTCAGGTTAGTCTGCTAAAGTTAGCCAGCTCAGGTTAGTCTGCTTAAGTAAGCCTGTTAAAGTTAACCTGGTTAAGTTGATATGAATATGAACAGTATTTTTAAACAAGAACAGTGTTGATGTGGTTTGCAAACTTAGCACATTAATTCATTTAAGGCAAACAGCTGGCCTGCCAATCAATCAATCAATTAATCAATTAGTGTATCTTTGTTTGTATAGCACCAGCTAATGAAATCCCAAAATTCAGGGCCTCAGAAAATTAGATTATTACTTAAAAACAATTTTATAAAAGATTTTTACCACAGAAATGTTAAAAGTATGATCATGTAGAGCGCTCTATACTTGGTCAGGGCTCCTGTTGCATGAATAACTGTCTTCATGCCCTGAAATATATCAGTCTGTGTTGAATGAATCTGTGTGATTTATGAGTTTCACCTTTTGAATTGACTTAGTGATGAACCGAACCGTGCCCTCTGTGACCCGTCACACCCCTGATACACAACTAGTAGTAGTAATACGTGAATACATGTAGTTTAAAAAGATGACTTTAGCTTTCACTGATCCTGACAAAGAGATTTTAGAGATTTTAACCCTTACTGTCATCCATAGCTTTTGTCATGTATGGTAAATGAAGCACACTCTCCCTTCCTTAACAGCACATTTGCTCCACCCTTCTAATCAAAATGGCTCTCACTTTAATTTAAGTGAGGAGCAGAGGGAGCCCTTTGGAACCATGAAAATGCAGAATAGCGTGCAGATTGTTTCTACCTTTGTGGTTGCTCCTAAGGTGATTCAACAGATCTATTTATCATTTAAAATTCCCTCAGATATGATCATATAGGAAATGCTCAGCACACAGTGAGCTTTCAGGACACACTTAGGATTGGACCAAGAATATAAGAAAGAAACAGATTTGGTGATGCTCATGCTATAGACAGGGCCAAATGTTCTCCCTAGAAACACTGTAAGACACAGTAAGACGCCGGGCAGTGCTAGCAGTGCTAAGAAGACCGAGCTATCGTCTAAGATAACTGTGATCTCAGTGCTAATCTATGATTGTGATTAGGATGTGAATCACGTAGCCCTATAGAGTATTGGTTCAGTTATGGTGTAGATGATTTTGTTGATGTTTTTAACAGTAGACACCTTTGTAATGACTTATAACTTTAACTTCTGTTGTTTCTACTGCTCATTTATACCTTTATGCTACTCAATATATCTTCAGTGTGAAGGTTGTAGGTCGGTGAGACAATGCTAATGTTTAGCATGCACTAATATTTCTCTTCATCCAGGCCCAGAGTGGATCATCTTTAGGTTCTTCTATAAACTGACCAGGCACCACCGCCAGTCACTGACCACCTGATTTTTATATTTGTTTAGTTTGATAGTCTTATTTTATAAATATTCTTGTAAATTATTCTTAGATAACATTTTATTGGACTCAATGCAGGCCTTACACTTGTGCTGTGCACCACAAGACTTATAACATTTTTATAGAAGGGTAATGTGAAAATGTGTCGTCATGTGAACACACTGGATTTCAAGTTCATACTGTATATACAGGTAGAAGCGTTTGTATTGTTGGTTAACTATTTATTCAGTAACACCCTACAGTAAGGCCAAGTTAGCAGGTGACTAACTCATCAGGGTGTAGTTCATTATGATGTATTTGATGAAGACTAGCGCACTCTGAAGGCTGTAACTAAGGATGAAAAGCTCCTCATTGGTTCTGTAATAGCGTCACTGTTTAGAGAAGCTTAGCCAGCATTCGTCATCTATAAAGCAATCATGAAGACATGAGGAATCACTCATCGTGTACATGTTAGCTCCTTCCTCTTCTTCTGGTTTCATTCCCGGGTTAACTAGCAGTTAGTTTGCTGTTTTTTATCTGGTTACCATGCCAACTATTGGGTACCTTACTGTAGAGCGTTACAGCTGATTCATTTTCGTTTAATAAAAACTCTGATGATGGCGTCATGCACACAGATAAGAATGGCGTGTTGTTCCAGTAAAACCACAGTCACCCTGAGCGAGCTCGCCGGGGTCAGCGTCGGTTTGAATGACCATCTCCTCATTATTGCACAGAAGTTTTCCGACCCAAGAATTAGTATTTGGACCAACAGCTGAGCTAGGACGTATCAGTTCATCACTAGAACTACATGGAGATCACTAGAACATTCTCCGACAGACTTGGACAGCTTACTGCCTTGTGATTTCCCCTTTTGTACCTTGCACATGAAAGCATTTGTATAGGTTTGATAAGAAAATCAGTGTTACTCTGTGGATAAAAATGGATGAAATTTGCTTACAGAATGGGGTCATCTGATCATACTTGATGAAACTGGAACAATCACTGTCTAAATGTTGAATGGAAGACTTTCATCAGAAGTGGCTGCACATGTGTGGAGTCAACACAACTTTTGGATTGAAGCATGTTTTCACAACATCATGTTTGACTTTTTTTGGGACTCAAACTTTTTCCAGTGTTCTTATGATGGCGGTGACCTGCAGTGTGGATGGGTGAGCTGTGTGACTCTGTGAACATTGTCCTGATACTGACAACCATGCTAAAGTATCTGTTTTCCAGTGGTGACTGTAACAAAATAAAAGTTTGATATCAAAGGGCTCCGTTTGGTTTCTGCCTGTGTGACTTTGGATTCTGTCCCCAGCTCTGGACATTGTCCCTTGTCCTCTGGATTCTGTCCCCAGCTCTGGACTTTGTCCCTAGTCCTCTGGATTCTGTCCCCAGCTCTGGATTCTGTCCCTAGTCCTCTAGATTCTGTCCCTAGCTCTTCTGGATTCTTTCCCTGGCTCCTCTGGATTCTGCCCGCAGCTCCTCTGGATTCCATCCAAGCTCCTCTGGATTCTGTCCCTTGTCCTCCAGATTCTGTCCCTGGCTCCTCTAGATTCTGTCCCTGGTCCTCTGGATTCTGTCCCTGGTCCTCTAGATTCTGTCCCCAGCTCCTCTAGATTTTGTCCCTTCTCCTCTGGATTCTGTCCCTGGTCCTCTAGATTCTGTCCCCAGCTCCTCTAGATTTTGTCCCTTCTCCTCTGGATTCTGTGCCTGGTCCTCTGGATTCTGTCCCTGGCTCTTCTGGACTCTTGCGCGATTAGGTGTCAGAAAGAGGACCTGATGAGGGTCTAAGGGGGGTCCTGTCTAAAGAAAGGGGATTAAACAGTCTTAAACGTTCCCAACCTCCAACCTCCTGGATGAAAATGAAGCCAGAGAACTGCAGTCCCTCATCCAGAGTCCACTTGATGTAGAAGCACAAACACGGGCCACATGTCTGTTTTGACAGGGGAGGAGTCCTGCTAAAAAAAACCTTATGACTGAAGGAGTTAACGATGGACACGGCTGAATTTCTTAACCCTGTTTGTTTTAGGTCTAAGAAGAACATGTACAGACAGTTTGGGCCATTGCTGAGTCAGCAAATTTAAGATGTTTATTATTTACCTATCAATGTTTATATTATTATTATTATTCAAACTCTAAATGGAGCCAACATCTGTGGGTCTATGCCTACATGCAGAGCAAACATCCTGAATATGGAATATAACCGTATTAGAAGAATGATCATTTATGACTTCTCTGACACAGACTTTTAATAGCTCAGTGAGTGGCAGTAATAAGACCCAGTTAGAGCATTACAAGGTCATTCAGAAAGTGGAACACCCCTCAACACACGATGAACGCTGGGGCTGCTGCTAGAATAAAGCTCATGGTAGGAGCTAACAGAGCTGAGGAGCTCTGTGGTTGGAGAAGGGAAAGGAAGAGACTGAGATGGGAATAAAGTCGGATATCTGCTGACCTGAATACGGAGAGAAGGGAACATGGATGTAAATGAAGTGGATCCTTCTCTCTCTCCTCACCCCATGTTAACACCTTTTTTCTGCTGTGTTCATGTGTACACCTTTTATTCCCTATTGCAGCTGCAACCCTGCAGTCTCCGTCGAGTTACCATGGTGATAACAGAAAGGAGAGCAGCGAGAGGACCGGGGGCGGATAGAGGAGGACAGAGACATGCTATATTACAAGCCTCTGAATAGATGCAGCATCATGTTATTATGTGCTGTGTGTTTAGTGTGAAACATGCTTATCTTTTTTCAGCCTGCAGACAAAGATTAACTGGTCAGAAATTTACCATGGCAACTACCACAGGCACACAAACATAGGCGCTAAATAGCTGTGAAGTGTGTGATCCAATCAGGATTTAGGGCAGCAGGCTAACCAATCAGTGTTCATTCTGACAGCAAACAGAAGGACTGGCTGCTGTCTAACAGTGGAGAATAATCTGCACTGTAATGATAAACACCAAACAGCTGCAGAAGAGAAGCAGCAGAGTTCCTGCTGTTACCACAGAGGCCTGTAGGGGGCACTGAACAGAACAAATACTCATGTGTAGAGAGAGAGAAGAAAAGGCAGCGAATTTATCAGAACATGAAATATCAGCAGTGTTCCAGTAGCCAGCCTGACTGAAACTAACTTTATACCTGAGCAAGAACCCACAACATGGTTGAGAACGGTCTCTGGTAGACTGGTAGCTCTGCTGTAGCTGACCTGTAGCTCAGCTGTAGCTCTGCTGTAGCTGACCTGTAGCTCTGCTGTAGCTGGGCTGTAGCTGGGCTGTAGCTCTTCTGTAGCTCTGCTGTAGCTGAGCTGTAGCTCTGCTGTAGCTCTGCTGTAGCTGGGCTGTAGCTGACCTGTAGCTCTGCTGTAGCTGACCTGTAGCTCTGCTGTAGCTCTTCTGTAGCTCTGCTGTAGCTGAGCTGTAGCTCTGCTGTAGCTGGGCTTTAGCTCTGCTGTAACTCTGCTGTAGCTGAGCTGTAGCTCTGCTGTAGCTCTGCTGTAGCTGACCTGTAGCTCTGCTGTAGCTGACCTGTAGCTCTGCTGTAGCTGGGCTTTAGCTCTGCTGTAACTCTGCTGTAGCTCTGCTGTAGCTGAGCTGTAGCTGGGCTGTAGCTCTGCTGCAACTCTGCTGTAGCTGAGCTGTAGCTCTGCTGTAGCTGAGCTGTAGCTGGGCTGTAGCTGACCTGTAACTCTGCTGTAGCTGCGCTGTAGCTCTGCTGTAGCTCTGCTGTAGCTGAGCTGTAGCTGGACTGTAGCTGACCTGTAGCTCTGCTGTAGCTGACCTGTAGCTGAGCTGTAGCTGAGCTGTGCAGCCAGGGGCAGTAGTGGATAACTTGACGGAGTTCAGATGCTTGGTCCAGTTGCTGTGCCAGAGTTTTCAGACTAACAATCACAGCGATTACATAACATTTATTTTAATGAGTTGATTTATGATCCTTATTCACGTGTCACTGAGCACAGGCATAATATGTGACGGGAGACCGGCTAGCCAGACGTTGGCATCACCACCATGTTGCCAGAGGCAAGTCGCTACGTCATTTCATACGGTAGACAAGGACTGTGCTCGTTTTCGAAATAAAAAGCTCAAACGATGAAATTACATAGATTTTAATGAATCATTTATAACAAATGAGCCATGTTAAACATAAAAGCAGAATCCACTTTCTTGTGTTTTCTCGGTTAATTGAAAAGATGTACTCCATGATCTATGATAGAATAATTTTATATATAATATAGTGTCATATATGTGTAGATATTTTTTATTTTGAATCTATATATATACATATTTATATATTAATATGATCGTTTGACATTTTTCATTCTGATATCTTGAACAACAAGGCCTTTTTCACACGTATATGAAGTACTTCTGGTTCAGCGTTTATTGCGCTGGACCACTTCCTCCAAAATGGACTGTCTGCACGAAAAATGATTAATGACTTATTTATGTATACTTATGTTTCACCATCAGTTATTATTTTAATATAGATCATTTTTTACATGATTCATTAAAATCCATGTAATCTCGTCGTTTGAGCTTTTTATTCCAAAAACGTGCACAGTCCTTGTCTACTGTATTGAATGCCGTGGTGGACTTGCCTCCGACAACATGGTGGCGACAACGGCGTCCGGCCAGCCAATATCCTGTTGCATATTATGCCTTTGCAAAGTGATACTTGAATTTGGATCATAAATCGATCTAGTAAAATTAATGTTGGCTGCTTATTAGTCTGAAAAGTCACGTATTTTTCGTCTACTTATATTTCCTTATGTGACCAACTTGCCTCTGTTAACATGGCGGCGATGCTCGAAGAAAACAACGAGGAAGACGTTCAATTCAAGTGATTTCTGGTATTAGAAGGCGAGATGTGGCGGCGCTCGTCCGACTTCGGGTGTGAAGTGGAGGTCCTCTGATGTGTCCAGGTCCCTCTCAGAGAAGGAGCAAACTGAGCTTAAGTGCCCTGCTCGAAGACACACTGACATGCTGATAAACAGGAAATAGAGACTAACCCACAACCTTAAGAGTGCAAGACAACCACCTCGACCTATGGACCCTCCTGGATGTAGCAAATGATCTATGCAACCATTCCTCCTGAAATCATCCAGGAGTGTGACAGTTCCTCATGAACATAGTTTTATGGGAATATTAACCAATTCTTTTTTTTATACATTACGCACACGTGGGCAACACACACACAAACACACACAGCGCTGACGCTGGCCCTCTGGTCAGAGAGGAGCTTGAAGAGAAGAAAGTTCTGCTGTTTATCCTCCAGTATTCTGAAACCTTCTCTCAACAGATGGAAGCCTGAAGTCTACACTACCGACATGTTGCGTGCATATAAGTGTAGGTGTGTGTGCGTGAGTGTCGTGTTTGTGTGTGTCATTGTTATGCAGCATGAAAGACAATGAGGACAAGTGGGGAGCAGCCGACTCACCAACGGTCAAAGGTAGAGGGACGATAGGAGAAAGGGTGACATAGTGACAGGAGATCATGATGGAAACATTAAAAACTAAAGATTGTGCACGAGTCCAAGTCCAAGTCTCAAGTCGCTGGTGTGTGCCCAGGGCGTAGTTAAGGATTTAGGGCCCCTAGAAAGAATATTACACAGGGCTCCCCTCAGCCGGCTAGTGAAGCAACTAATGTTGCATCATTTTTACAAATATATATACATTTTGATGTATTTCCTGAACCATTATTTCCCAATTTATGAGCATTTTTTTTAACGATGGCTAAATTAAATGTACCTGCGTTATTTTGTAGTGCTGGACCACACTATTTGGACACTTTTAAGAGAGGTGCCCCCAGAATTGTATTTGACTCTATTTGATACAAATTTCAGTCTATTGACCGATTCATTTAGTCACTTTTGATACAATAATGACACTAATTATTAAGACAAATGAAATCAAAACACACTTTTCATTGAAGGCATATGGAAGCCCATTTCTGCCACTTAAAAAATGAAAAAAAAAAGTAAGAAAAAAAAAAAGAAATCCAAAGTCAAAATTAAAAGATTAAAATGTAAAATCATGAAATAAAAAAAACATAATTAAAAGATACAAAGTCAAAATTATGAGATAAAAAGTCATTTAGTCAATTATAACTTTTTATGTCATAATGTTGAATTCTTATCTCAGAATCATGACTTTTTTATCTTATAATTATGACCTTTAGTTTTAGAATTATGACTTTTTTTTTTTTTTTTTTTTTTTACAAGAATTGCTATACTTACTCATTTATTTTTATTTTTATTTGACCCAAATGGGCTTCCATACAGGCATCTCAAGGGCCTCTCCCTACTGTGGACCCCCCACAGTAGGGAGAGACCGTGTTTTCAGAGGAGCTCCAGGAGATGTACAGCTTCCTTCAGGAAGTACCAGTCAGTGAACATGCTGCTTTTAGCACGGTAACCTAGCAACCGTATCCAAACGCTCTCAGTGAAAACATTGACATGCAAAGCCTCAGGCTGGAGGAAAAACTGTTCCAGCTGATGTTACTGAGGCAAACTGCCACCAACTCCATGGTACAAATATTCTAATGCACCGGAGCATGACTGGTGCATGATCACACTTTTACAGAACAGTCTGGTTGATCTTCAGAGACTTTAGAGCTGATTTTTGTCACCTGAACCCACTTAGTGTTGTAGTGATCTTCATCCATCAGCAGGTGGCAGCAGAACATAAAATAGATGTCTAACTGTACTCTGCTCTATCCTCTCTTCAGTCTGCAGTTAGTGATGAACAGAACGTTGTCACTATAATCTCAGAATTCTAACCTTTGTGGAGTTGAAAAAAAAGAGAGAAAAATCCAAAAGAGCCAGAACATTTAGAACAAATCCCCAAACAGAAAAGCTTTCTGCCCTGGAACATGAGCACCACACAGGATTTATACCTGAGGACATGGAACAGGTAAAGAACTGATGACCCCATTGGTTCTTATATACTGTCATTTAAAGGTGCAGTCCGTAGAACTGTGTGATGTCTCCCAGGCTCCAGTGTTGGTCCAGTCAGAGTGTTTCATGGAGGGATACAGCTCCCATGATCCTCCACTGACCTCCATGTCCTCTTTGGTCACCGCTCTGGTTGTGAGCCCTCTCTTGGCAGAAATCCATCCCATGTGTTGAAGTGTAAAAGCTCTGGACTGTGTTTCACATAACGACAGACGATGCCAAGTAACCCATCAAAGTCCTGAGAGGAAGGTGAGACAGGATAGGACCTCAGTGGGGTACAGTCAGGAACTAGACTTCAGTGTGGGGTTAGAGATTCACCAAAACCTGGGACCCAAGCAGACATGGAGTCTCCCAGAAACAGGGGCCTGGTTGGTTTAAGCTTTGATCCTCATAACAACAGAAAAAATCTTTAGAAAATACAATTTGTTCTTCAAAGTTCCCAACCCAGTGGACCGGTTACCTCATTCTGGTTCATACTGGACTACAGTGAAGAGAACTCTCTCTGAACACTCCAGCCCTCACAGCTGCTTTGGATTACTAATGAATGGTGTTCATGTACAGTAATATTAATCTGAGAACAAATACTTGGTCAGAAACCTTCACTTATGTCTGAATTCTTTACTGTGGCAGCGTTTGAAGAGCAACGATTGGTTTAGAAGGTTTCAATGATGGTCATTTAAACTTATGTGAGCCTGATCCAGACCTGGGATCATGCTAATCCTCATTTTTACAGTCAAAGTTATCCCAATCCTCTTAAAAGGTTCAAACAACACAGACTGTAGATTGGCTTGGATAAAACCAAGATTAGAGTACCTGATCTGATTTGGACCGGCCCCCCTACAAGGTTAGACTGCCGGGGGGTCTGGCACACTGAGCTCTCTGTTTTCACTCATTTCATTGCTACACGCCAGTAGCTTAGATTTCCAGTAGAACCCTTCGTCCTGTTGGGAGTTTTCCTGGTTCCTCTGTGTTGTTGGTGTGGACCAGTCAGACTCCAAACGCTCCTGAATACCAGTCTCTGTGTAAAGCTGCAGTCCCTCTCTGATTCCTGACGTTTTTACATATTTATCACACTTAAATGTGTCAGATCAATTTTAATATCTCACAAAGACAACCCAAGTAAATAGAAAATGCAGTTTCTAAATGGTGATATTATTTATTAACCCTATAGAACCCAGCGTAGCGCCTGCGCTACAATAAGCGTATCCATTTTTGATTGGCGGTAGATTTGAAACTGGATAGGATAGATCCATCTTTCTTTTTGCATGTAAAATCTGGAGAGTTACACCAACACTTCACACATTCATCATGTTTCAGAGCGCTTTTCCATTGCAGTGATGGGTTTGTAAAAATAACCAATAAAATGCACAAAACAAAAACCTTTATAAACGAAACCACGGGTATTTGCAGCACTTCCTACGTTGAAATAAACGTCATCACGTTGTGGGCATGACCTGTCACATGATTCTTAAGTGTCCCTAGCTCATTGGCTCTCCACCCCAACAACAGGAAGTGGCGTATTTTCCTGCGAGTTGTATTTTTTTCCACGGAATACATTGAAGATCTTAGCCTGCGCACATACTCACCCTCACTCTCGTTTCAGCCCTACTTTTTTACTAAAACACTCAGACACACAACCCACACACACCAGACATCCATCACACACACCTTTGACACACTTCCACAAACATGTAGTTATGGATTCGTAAAACCACGGTCGTGCCAAACAGTTTTAGAGCTGGCGCGAAGCTTTCGAGCTAACTACAGCGTCATATGAAGAGTCCAACTACTCATCTGGCTCGTTTTTCTTTTCTTTTTTTTTTTTTTTTTTACAGGTTACAAAATTGACTCTATCTCAAAAAGCAACTTATGTACAGACTCCAAATACATTTCCTGTGGTTCCAAAGGATATTGTGCAACTTTTTTACATTTACAAATCTGAGGGATACAGCTGTGCATTTTCTGTATTTTGAAATATATGTGAAAAAAAGGGGTGAGAGTCAATGGAACGTTTTTGTCCTTAACAACTCAGAAGGGTAGTAAATATTAAATCGAATGCTACACAAAAACTGATAATGCATCAAAGTCAGTATTTTGGCTAATGTTTGACATACCCAGGACTGACTTAAAATACCCAACATTAGTTATCTGGAAAATAATTACTTTGTGTGTTTTTTTAGAAAAAATATGACCATCCTGGAATCAAACTGGCATTTGAAGGATTAAAATCCTCGAAAGATCAGGCTAGAGTTTGAACATTTTTACACGTGTGCAGGAATGTACTGAAATCGAAGCACTATTTATAACATATGTGTCAAAACTTCACTAACACCGTCCTGATGAGCCTCTATGATGTTTATGCTCATAAAAAGGAGCAGAAAAATCCACATAATGACCACCCTGAATTACAGCCATGCTGATTCGTATGGGATTAGAATTACCCATGAAGCTCTGTGTGCTGAAATAAGGTCGGTGATTCGCCCTGGAATTCTTACTCTGCAAATGACAGACATGGCCGATTCACACGGGATTAAAAACAGACATCCTGTGAAATTATCTCCAGTTACCAGAGGTCTCTAGGTAATTCTAATCCCTAATCCTAATCAGTCATCATAGTCATGTTTAGGAGGGGGTCTGCAGAAGAGTCTTTGCTGGATGTTACAGATATGATATTTTCCTGAATAAAAATAATAATGATAAATAAAAATGAAATGCACATGGCAGAGCAGTCTGAATGGAACAAACTCCTTCAGTGCAGTGATACTCAACGCGTGGCTCTGGGACCGAACGTGGCTCTTCTATGTCTTGATTTGAAACATTAATACCAGTGTTGCCACTTCTTTTGACACTTTTATCTGCTTTTTGCATTTTTTTTGCCACTTCTCACCCATTTAAGCTACCTTTGCAGTTAAATTCCACTTAACTCCCATTTTTCCACCTTTTTGCTGATTTTTGCCCATTTTAGTCACTTTTCACTTATTTTTTTCGTCACATTTTTGGCACTTTTGGACCATTTTTGCCACTTTTCCCCCGGTGTTTGCCCCTTTTGCTACTTCTCACCCATTTAAGCTGCCTTTTGCAATTAATTGACACTTTATGCCCATTTTCCCACCTTTTTGCTGGTTTTTGCCACCTTAAACTGAATTTTTGGTCACCTCCCACCCATTTTTGCCACATTCTGCTCTTTTTCACCACTTTTCTCCCAGTGTTTGCTGCTTTTTGCCCTTTAAAATAACTTTTCACTCATTTTTTGCCACTTTTCTCCCAGTGTTTGCCCCTTTTAACTCATTTTTGCCACTTCTTCTTGTAACTTTCACCCATTTTTGACACTTTTATCCTGCTTTTTGCAACTAAATGACACTTTTAGCCCATTTTCCTACTGTTTTGCTGATTTTTGCCACTTTTTGCCACCTTAAACTTATTTTTTGGTCACTTCCCACACATTTTTGCCACATTCTGCCCTTTTTGCCCACTTTTGCCACCTTTTACTTATTTTAATTGCCACTTTTCACCACTTAGATTGTGGCTCTTGCAAATGTATTTTTCTCAACAGTTTGGCTCTTTGGTTGAGCAGGGTTGAGTAACTCTGGTTTAGTGTGAGCATGTTAATGAAACTGAATTGATGTTTAAGTCAGAGTTCTTCAAACTCACCAGCATTTAAGGCAACAATGGAGAAGAGAGCAGCTTTTTCACTCTGCCAGCCTGGAGAAAGAAGCACATCAGACAGCTTCAGTTTAACTCAGCTCTAGACTGAAGATCTCGTCACACTAACATGAATCACAGTTCAGTTCGGGATGTGCTCCTCCAGTCTTCTTCACTGGGATCTGGTCTCTGAGCAGATTCGGACTTCTAGGAACTGCATAGGTCTCCTCTTTCTCTCTAAATCAGTGTTTCTAAACCTTTTCAGCCCATGACCTCCAAAATAAAGGTGCAAGAAACTGGGAGCCCCACTGTACCTGAAGGTGGTTGAACAGTCATGAGAGAGTCATGGAGACAAGGCCGTCCATTAGGGAGATAAATGGCAGATCTTTCTGGGGCCCAGCCAAACTGGGGCCCATGGGGGCCAGCAAAACCACGGTCCAGTGTGAAGTTAAGCTGTGATATCCATATTTTATATTTAACCTGAACAATAACCAGTCTAATCAAAAAACAAACATCTTAATTCATCTGTGTAGTAAGTAGCCCTCTTAAAAATGTCAAAAAGAGAATGAAAATGGTTTAAATATTGCTAAAATGGGTTAATCATGGAAAAAAAAGGTTGGAAAAGGTGGTGACGTTGAATTTTTAAAGTAGCAGAAATGGGTCGGAAGCGGTAAAAATGAGATAAAAATGGATTTAAGTGGCAAAAATAGTGGGAAAGTGGAGTTACAGTGTGTCTGAAATGGCTGTAAATTTGCAAAATTGGTGAAAATTGAGGAAATGGGATGAAGAATTGTTATAAACTGGGAAAAAAAGGGTTAACTGAGAAAGAAAAAAATAGGTAGATATTGGTTAAACTACCAAAACTGGGCATATCAAATCTGGTTAAAACGTGAAAAACTGGGAGTAAGAAGAGGTAAAATGGGGTTAATAGTGGCAGTAATGGGTCAGCAGAGGCAACATTAAGCTTTAGTGGCAAGAATTGGTTTAAAAGTGGCAGAAACAGGCAGAAAAGTGGTGGAAAGAGTTTAAAACTGACAAAAATAGGTGTAACATGACAAATTTGTGTAAAGAATTGGTGGGAAAAAATGATGAAAAGGGGTAAAAAATGTGACAAAATTGGTGTAAAGTGGCAACAGTGTAATTCTAAAAATATTCTTAGTTGTTTTTAGGGCATCTGGAGACCCTCTCAGTGTGTCGCGACCCCAAGGTTGAGAACCACTGCTCTATATCACCTCACAGCTCCACACTGAGACATCAGGTCAGGGGTTCGATCCCCGGCTGCTGCAGTCACGTGTCAGTGTGTGGGATGGGGAAACAGTCTACATAACCTTTGGCTCAGTGTGTGGACGAGTCGGTATGACCTGCAGAGTAAAAAGAGCTTTGACTAGAAGAGCTGGAGTGCGTGAACATCCCCAACAATGAAGACAGAGTCCCGACGTTGTTGTCCCAAACCGTTTATTGCAGGCAGCAACAGATTGTTAACAGAAACTCATGTCACTTCATAACTGCTTCACACAATCCATGGCTACTTCACAATAACTTAATCAATAGCATCTAGAGGCCGGCGTTCCCTCTGCAGACGCCACGGCGAGGCAGAGATGAGCAGTTTTACCTGTGCAGGTCGGCTCCTGCTGAATTCACTGCCATCTTTGTTTGGGAGAAAACTGTCCATTTCATCATCACAACCCTTCCCAGCATGTAAATGACTTCTTAACAAACCGAAGTAAGAAAAAAATAAACATCTGTATCGGTGGGTTGCTCAGCGGGTTTCTTCTTATTGCTCCCTCATTTCAATTCTTGGAGAAGCTTTTTTCTTTAGAGCACAGCCTAAACCTGCCCGTCCTCCCAACTTCACCACTTTGTAAAAAGCTTTAATAAACTTTATTTTTAATTTGCCAGAGTCCTTTAAAAAAATGTTCCTTTTAAAAATCTAGACCTCTGTCTTGGTAAAGATTGTTATCTTAAATTTAAAAAGGTTTTACAGTTCACATCAACTTACAAAGTGTAAAGAAGTAGAAAAGATCAGCTATCGTTATAGAAAAAAACCAGACCAGACATTCTACAAAGGACTACTGCACAGCACTGGAATGTTCAATCCCTAAAACAGCTGCTAGATACAGAATGTTAGAGCTAGAGAAAACACTGGAACCGTTATTCCAAAGGACAGAATTTTACAACATGAGGAATGTTTCCTCCATCTAACTGTAGTGTTTTTAAAATCAATCCTTCAGATCTGCTCAGGGCTGCACCAGAGATGTACAAGTTCAAACCGAACCGTGTGAGGATCTGAGAGTTCACCCTCTCCTTACATTCACGCTGCTGCTGCAGGAACAGCCACCAGCTGCTCAGCAGGGAAGGAACCGCCAGCTAAGGATGTTACATGGGACAATATTTGGTTGGTTTGGACATTATGAGTCTCCAAACAATGACCCGCCTGGAGTCAGAAGTCGCTGGTTTCTGCAGAGGGTTCAGACTTGATTACCACAGAACTTGCACATAGCTGGTGCAGCAGGCGACAGACCTACTAATGCTTTTTTCTGAGCATCACAACAGCAGGGTTGTTCTCCACAGTTAGTGTCGTGTGTAAATACACTTATGTGATTAAAACTAAGAAGAGATATCCTGCACATGTTACCATCACCTTTATAAGAACACAGGAAGCTGTCGTCCGGGTCCTGTGACAGAAAGATGTGTAGGAGATCTTCTCTTATCTATGTGCCTGCAGGAGCCCACGTACCGCGGATCCCTGGGTAAAAAGACGCCGAGACTAATTCTGAGACAGGCAGGGCCGAGAGGAACATGTGAGCTTCCCTCTTAAATTAAACACACATCAACATATTTAAGCAGAAAGGGGCAGAATAGTTTCACAACAGAGGAAAGCAGGTCATCCTACGGCGGGGTCAGACTTTCTGTTATGTAATCAGAGGCGAATGTTTGTCAGACATGCCTGACTGTCCCACCAATCATCATCGTAATGATGTTTGAAGGACACAGGGCCAAACCACACCCAGACAGAAGGCTGGACAAAAATCTACTTTGATGGAACAAGGCCGAGAGGAATCAGTCAGGGAGCCTGGACCAGAAACCATCGACTGATGGACCCTGACACCCTACTGCTGCATGAGAAGGCTGTTAGAATACAGTCTGACCTCAGCGTCACACAGGAATCAGTCTATCTGAGCCTCTGTGTGGGTTACAGATGTTATCAGAGCGGTGAAACTATTCTGGCCGGTTCTGCTGTTGAGCTGGATCCATCTATGATAGAAGAGAGTCCGTTCACGGCGTCCTCTTTAACGTCACAGTTTGAAGAGCTGAGCATCTTCAGCTCAGAGTTATCGGATAGTTCTAGATGGTCACATGTATCTGAAACTCTTAAAAAATTAACAGCTTGGAATCTAGAGAACACACACACACACACACACACACACAGAGGTAAAGGTCAAAGAACAAAAAACAGATTAACACTGTCCAAAAGGAGGACATGGTATCTAGGGCTCACAGAGGGACTGGTTACCAAAGGGCTACACAACAAACATCAGCAGACACGCCAAACACGCCAGCTTGGTTTGAATCCTGTGGCAGTGTGTGGCGAGGTATCCTGGAGTATCCACACACTGACGGGTGAATCTGAGGAGGAGTGAGGAGGGCCAAGGACATCAGGACAGCTTTGCATAGTAGAAGAAGATGAAGCTAGAGGTTTCCTTTTCAAACACTTGTTGCTACCTCAGTGGATATTTGAACCTAGAGAGTTATTGAGAGCAGAATTCCCTTTTTGTGCTTCTGAACCTACACAGCCCACAGAGACGGAGCTGAAACAGCTGACTGTAGGCTCCGGTATGAACTTTGGCTTCAGTTAACAGAGTTGAGCTCCAGCTACATCACTGAAAAACCTCTACATAAAGTTCAACAATGCTTTTACATTACAGCTGTTCCAGACACGCGGCTGCAGCAGAATTCACATTTCAGACAATTTGGCAGTCACACTAACCCTTTGGAAGAAAAAAAACAAAAATGGGGGCTCTATTTAAAGAGCAAAAAGGTCAAAAAAGGTGGGCTAACGAAAGAAGAGTAGGCTGGTAAACAATTTCATCCATGATCTCATTCATTCAAACCACAGAAAGTTCAGAGAAAGGTGAAAACATAGGGGGGACAGAAGCGAGTGTTGTCAGAATGACTCTTGTTTCTCAGGAGATGGAGAGGTGCATCCTCGCTCTGAGAGGCTCAGATGGTGCAGATGCAACTTCAGTGGGTCCCTGCTCCGTCACCACGACAGCCACGTCCTCTACGTTTCTGCAGGGAGAGAAAAAGCTTTACGTCACTAAACAGTACCGGCGTGTGTTTATTCCTGCAGGGGGCCGCGTGATTGGTTCCTGTTCCCCTGTACACCAACGACGCACCATCAGGCTGAGAGCCGGCGCCACTTCCAGGTGAGACCTACATTTGTGTCTGAATCAGCGGGAAATCTCAGTGCTCGCCCGGCTCTAGGCTGCATTACTCTTTCAGAAAAGGTACCCCTGTATATTTTACACACTCTCTAAAATAAAAGTTCCAATTCAGGTTTGAATAAAAGAACAGACCAGTGTTGAATTCGTCGACTAAAACTCGGACTAAAACTATTCATCCACAGCCTTTTTTCATGACAAAACTGGACTAAGACTAACAAAAACAGATCTGTGATGATTAAAACTGACAAAAACTAAGTTTAGGTTCGTCAAGATGACTAAAACCAGACTAAAATGTTTTGAGTTTTCATCAACTAAAACTAGACTAAAATGTTATGTTTTTGTCAGACATTTAAAATCTGTGATATTTCTCCACTGTGGGTAAATCTGTCAAAAAACAATACATCTGTATCTATTCTGTCTCTCAGCTGTAGAAAGCAGGGACCCCAGGTTTGGCAGAGTGCAGAGAACACACTACCATGATCTGGTACCAGATTCAAGAGAATAAATGCTTGGACTAAAAGTAAAGACTCAAATGTGAGGACTTTCTATGGACTAAAACCAGACTAAAATGTTTTGAGTTTTCATTGACTAAAACTGGACTAAAACTAGAAAGGATAGAAATGACTAAACTGGGACTAAAACTAAACCACATTTCATTTAAGACTAAAACTAAGACTAAAATTAAAAATAGCAGCCAAAGGACTCTCAGAAGGAGCCAGGACTCTGAACTCTGACCAGACGATGACCTCCTGGAACCAGAGACTCTAAACTTTAGGACAAAGTGGCAGATTCAAACATAACTGATTCAAATCACTGTCTCCCGCCCAGAACTTTCAAAATAAAAGCACCCTTAAAAACACTTAAAGACCTGTCGTATTGCTGGGCTAACCCTCAAAGCTTTAGCTCAGGGATGTCAAACTCATGGTGCGAGGGCCAGAACCGGCCCGTGGTACAGTCGTACCTGGCCCTCCAGATGATTTCATATTTTTATTATAACAGCTCCACTGATCTGCAGACGTCCTCCAGTTTAAACATGTAAACCTAACCCTGATCATTTAAAATATCCTTGTCTGTCATAAAAATAAGAAAAAGTTAAAATAATCAGATAAAAAGTCAGAAATAAATTTCTGTTTTCATTTCATGTTCTTGATTTTGCATCTCAGTTATCAGGCAAAGTTACGGTTTAGACTTTTTTTTTTAATATTTTGACCTATTTAATTCACATTTCTGACTTTTCTCTTTTTTTAACCTTTATTGATCCTCAATTTTAAAATTTGAATTAAAATATTGACCTTTTAACACACAATTTTATTTATTTTCTCATGTTCTGATCTTTTTAGCTCCTTACTTTGACTTTTATCTCATAATTTGGCCTTTTGTATCCTCAATTTTAAATTTTAAGTTTTATTTTGCCCTGTGAAACTCAAAATTTATCTATTTTTCCTCAGGCTTTGACATTTTTAACCAATGATTCTGAAATTTATCTCAAATTTTGACCTTTAAAAGTCATGATTTCAAATTTTTATCTCATGTTTTGACTCTTAAAAACCATGATTTAAAACTTCTCTCATATATTTGCCCTGAAAACATGATTTTGACTTTAATGCCTTTTGAGCTAATAAGGTTGTATTTTTATTTCAGATTTTGAGCCTTTAAACTCACCATTTTTACTTTTTTAAATCTCAAAATCAATTATCATCAGTGCTCAGGTGTTTTCCACCCATAATTCCTTGCTGTTGAGAATGAGGTGGCCAGTTTAGTGTTAAATGTTGGCCTTGTTGGCCCTCAGGGTGGACCCAGATTCAGCTGTTTGACGTCCCTGCTGTAGGCTGATGCAGTCCTCTGTTCTGATAGATAACTGCAGCTTTATGCCTGTGCACAGAGGTTACCCTAACACTTATCACTGACACGCTCATAAAGGATCCTGCTGTGAGGAAAGACCAGCCGTTCACAAGCTCTCTTATCAAAGCACTGATAATGTGATCTTTTGAAAAGCAGCCAAAGTGCAGCTGATAATCAGATCCACGTAGAACACACCGTAGATAGACAGCTGCTCTGTCCACAGGCCAACAGCGCCGCATTACATAAGCTCCATCTCTGCACCTGATTAGCCAATCTCCACTTCAAACTCAAGATTTTAACTCTGAAGATCTCAGCTCTAGCTCTGAGGTTATCATACAGATTAACAGATTTTAACATTTTAACTCTTAGATGTCCACAGGAGTCTGAGCCTGAAGTCCAAGAACCAGAGTGACTGTTGATTTAACAGTTCTACCACAGATTTCCTTCTGTTAGGACACTGATAATAAAGGCTGTTTAGGCTGTTAGAAGATTTACCTGTGGGCTCGTCCTGAATCTGTTCCACCTCCTCAACAAACTCTGCGACTGTAAAGAGAAAAACAAAAACCATTTAAGAGAACAGATATTGTTCTGACTCACAAATGTCCTGCCTCAGGGTACTGTACATATATCTGCAGTGTTAGGGCCATGTCTGCATGCTGCTGGCTGATTACTAGCTGTTCCACATCTGCAGATGCATCATAATCACTACTCCTGCCATAGACATGACAAAGAACCTGAGGACAAGTTTTCAGTAAAGCACATGAGCCTTCAGCCGATGAAGGGTCCTGTCCTTGACCCTCAGGCATCACCAGGGACATTTTTGTCCATTTGGGCACATTTTTCCTCTTTCTCTGCTCACCATTTTGGCTGTGTTGGGGCATGTGGTCTAATTTTTGTAACAAAATGTATTTCTAGGCAAATTTTTGAATTCACATTTCAGTTGCTCTAATAGGTCAGGGGAACACTGTGAAACAAATGTACTACCCTTTAAAGCCATTAAGGACAAAAATGTCCACTTCCAACAAACGGCTAGAAAAACTTCACAGATTCATATTTTTTTCTGCTTTTTTTGCATGGATCTCTTTAACTACTTCAGCTGTGCTCAAAACTACAAAACATTCAATCATTTTAAGGATTTTAACCCATTAAATGCCAGTTTGACTACTTAAAGTCAATGTTGTTTTTCTATGAAAAAAAAAAGAAAAAATGTGAAATCTTCCTTTAACCAAATGTTGGATGGCTGGGGCGTTATTTCTAAATCCAGCTTGGACATGTCCATGATTAGCCAAAATATTGACTTTGGTGCATTTTTAGTTTTTGTGTAGCATCTGATTTAATGTTTACTACCCTTTCAAGTCATTAAGGACAAAAACATCCACTTCCAAAAATGGCAATAAAAATAGTGTACATTCATATTTTTTTCTGCTTTATTTGGTTAAATCTTTCAATCAACTTTAGTTCTAATCAATACAATCAAATAATGAATAATGTTCATGATTTTAACCCTTTAAATGCCAGTTTGATTACAGGACGGTCATATTTCTTCTAAAAAACACACAAAACTGTAAAAATCAGGGTTTAAAATCAGTCCTGGGTTTGTCAAACACTAGCCAAAATATTAACTTTAATGCATTTTTATTTTTGTGTAGCATCCGATTTAAAGTTTACTACCCTTTGGAGTCACTTGTGGACAAAAACGTCGCATTGACTCCCGTTCAAACCACATTTTTTGATCTTTAAGTAATCAAACAGGCATTTAAAGGGTTAAACTCCTCAAAAGGATTGAATATTTGGTAGTTTTGAACACAGCTGAAGTTGTTTAAGAGATTTATGCAAAAAAAGCAGGAAAAAATACTTATCTGTTAAGTCTTTATAGCAGTTTTTTTTGGAAATGGACATTTTTGTCCTTAAGGTCTTTAAAGGTAGTAAATGAAAGTGATGCCTGAGGGCTAAGAAGCATGATGGGGAAAAATCTAGGTAATGGTTTGTGCAATGACCCTAAAGTGTCAGTCTACAGTATTTATTAAAATACAGTGAGCTACTTGAATAAATAGAATAACAAGGTTATGTGGCGGATGTGCACGTCGGCTGAATCGAACACTGACGTGGTAAAGCTCTCATGGAGTGATGTTGCTCTGCTTTTCCACTGAAATCAACGGCCGGATGACAGGTTAGAAAACACTTTGTCTCAGCATGAACAAACTCCACAGGACCGAACACCGCCGTAAATCCGCTGGAGCATCGCCCCTTGCTGGTTTTCCTCAAGTGAGAATGCAGTGCGAGGAGGCGTCGCAGACGTGTGTTATTCTGTTAGATGGCTTTATTAACTAGATCCTGACGTGTTGCGTTGTTTTTGTGGACATACAACACTAAAAATAAATCTCTCACTGCAGCTTTAACCAAATATTCACGCTGATCTGAAGTTCCTGATCCATGTCCCATCTTTTAGGTCACAGGTCTCATTCTGTAGATCAGTGGTTCCCAACCGTTTTTCCTCAGGCCCCCCTCTTAGCCGCATGGAAGAAAGCTAACCCCCCCCAGACCCACTCGGAAAAAGGACATCATTTGTAATAGTTATCATTGACAAAATCCCAACACAGCGGAGCGATATAGACTTGTTCCTGAATAAAGATCTATGTCCAAACTATCCATTATTATTACAGTGCATTAAGGACCACTCTTAAAAAAGAAAGACTAATTTCAAGAAAAAAACAAAACAATCAGGTTTAAAAAATTATAAAAAAAAAAAAAACATTTTTATGACTTTAAAAGCGGTAAATGTCTCTGAACCCCGGATAAGAAGTTTTAAGATTATAAAGTTCAAAAGTCAAGATCTGACCACTGTTTTCAGTTTGGTTTCTTGCAAGTTTTTGACTTTACACAGATGTAAAATTAGGATTTGAAAAACTTTTAAACTTAAAAAAAAATTGAGTTTCGAATGTCAATTTAAGACTTTTAAAATTCTGAAATAGATTTTTCTTGTAAACTCCTGACTTTTGAAACACTGAAATGTTGTAAATATAAGACTTTATAATCTGTGGATTTTTTTCAAATCACATTTCTGACCTTACAGATTAGAAATCTACAGATTCTCCTGATATTTTTTTCTTTTAGGTTGGCCCCTATACTCCATTGTACATTACGTTTGAAATCATGATTGTTTTTTTAAGTGGACATCTAATTTTGACAATGTCAGAGCAGACAGGGTCCCGCCCCCTCCTGAAATCTTAGGTATCCCCCCAGGGGTCCCCGGACCCCAGGTTGGGAACCACTGCTGTATATGATGGGCGGGAACTCTCATGTCATCTGCTTTTTAAGCAGGTTTTTGCCAATCATACATTTCTGACTCTTTAGAGTCGTGTTCAGAGTCAACCAATCAAAAGTCACAGCGTCTCAGTGTGCTTGTTTCTGTACCTACCTTCTTCTGCTGCCTCCTCTACCTCTTGTTCTTCTTCCGTCTCTGTTGGAACAAAAACACATTTCAAACCATGAACAGGTGTAGCCTAAAGACGATCTGATAACAGTTCTGCTCTGATGCCTCGCTTTATGACGGAGCTAAATAATCCAGTAAGGAGGAGCCAATTCAGAGGAAACTGATTTATAACCAAGAACCTGAGGAACACTTTTTTACCGCTAGACAGAAACTCAGGCTCTGAGGCTGCTGTTTTCTCATCTACTGTTCTTTAACCTGCTCTCAAAGAGGGATGTGCACATCTGATCCTGGTGCTGGATGATCCTGACTCAGCACATGCCATGGTACGTCACTGTCCTCAATTCTCTGATAGGCTGGTGCACAGCATGGAGGAAGCTTACGGCACAGGCCTAGCAGTTTGGATGCTTTTAACTCAACACATAACTACTTCAGAGACTAAAAGGTGTTTATGCACAGCTGATGTTTGACAGGTGGTGGTTAAAGCACGGGTTTCAACAGACTGAGGGCAGGAACAAACAAAAACAAACAAAGCAGCATTGTTGGAGTCACTGCAGAGAAAAGGGGAACTTCTAATGATGGTAAACACGCTCTAAAGGACACAAGCGGGCCTCAACGAGGACGTAGGAGAACGTTTATGAGTGGAGATGAGGAATGTCAAAGCTACAAGTTTCACCACCGATGTCACAGATTCCCATCACTGACTCGGTGCTTTAACCATCCTTTGAAGCACTGAAACCTTAGACGTCTTATTCCCACTTAAACAGCAGTACTACCCTACATCTGTGCATTTAGCAAGATTTCAAGGTGCATTGGAATATCTGTATTTGGGAATGAGAGCCATTTCTTCTTTCAGATCTTTTTACCTGCTGCTGTTTCCTCCTCTTCAGCAGGCTCCTCAGCTGCTGCGTCCTCCTGTACATCCGACTCCTCTGCAGGTTCATCTGAGGTAACCTCCTCTTCTTCTTGTGCTACCTCTTCAGCAGCTTCTTCTTCTGCTGCTTCCTCAGCAGGTTCCTCTGAAGCAGCTGCCTCCTCTTCCTGGACCTCCTCAACCACTTCTTCAGGGGCTGCTGCCTCTTCCTCTGCAGGTTCCTCTGAAAGAGCTGCTTCGATTTCTTCTGCTACTGCCTCGACAACCTCTTCTGCAGCGGTGGCAGCCTCTTCTTCAGCAGCGGGCTCCTCTTCGGCAGCGGGCTCCTCTTCGGCAGCGGGCTCCTCTTCGGCAGCGGGCTCCTCTTCGGCAGCGGGCTCCTCTACAGCCTCTTCTGCAGGAGCAGCCTCCTCTTCATCTCCTGGTGTCTCAACAGCTTCTTCAACAGGGGCAGTCTCTTCTTCAGCTTGCTCTTCAGCTGCCTCCTCAACTGCTTCTTCTATGGCCTCTTCCACAGATTCCACAACTGAGGCCACCTCCTCAAAAGCTGCCTCCGTTTCCTCCTCTGCAGCAGCTTCCTCCTCCATGGCTTCCTCTGCTGCCGCCTCCTCAGCCACTTCTTCAGCTACTGCCTCCTCCTGGACTGGAGCAGCCTGGATCAAGCAAGGGTTAAAGGATAGGCCGTCACACCTCCATCATTAAAACACTCAACATGAGTTTTAAGGGCAAAAATACTTTCACTTTCCTTTTAGAACAGTAGCTACAGTCCTAGAGGGCTTTTGTGGATTTAGGTTTTACAAACAACTGCTAACAAGTTCATCCTATCACCATCATTGTGAGCTAAAATATCAGTAATCAGTAAAATCACCACACTGGTAGAATTAGCTGAAAAGGTGCTGATATGTCCTGTGTCAATATTTAAATCAAAAACAGACCCATCAGCTGCATGAAACAGTGATACTCAACCAAAGAGCCAAACTGTTAAAAAATACCTTTGCAACAACCACAACCTAAGTGGTGAAAAGTGGCAAAACAACATGAAGTAGCAATAAAAAATAAGCTCAAGGTGGCAAAAATGGTCAAAAAGCAGCAAAAATGTGTGAAAAAGGCAAAAATGGTGACACAGAGTGGAAAAATGGTCAGAAAGTAGCAATGGGTGAGAACTGCCAAAACAAAAGAGTGCAAAAAAAGAGGAGACAAGTGGTATTTACTGGCAAAACATAACTTAAGGCAAAAATGGTGGAAAAGGGCAAAGATTGGATGAATGTGGAATAAATGGGGTAAAGGTGTTTAATGGCAAAAGAGAGCTTAAATGGGTGAACGTGGCAAAAATGGGAGAAATGGCAAAAAAAGTTGAACTTTTTTTAAAGTTTTGTGGGGAATAATATTTAAAATTAAGACATAAAAGAGCCACATGAGGCTCCAGAGCTCAGTATCGCTGATCGACATGAATCCAGACTTCTATCAAGGACCAGGTTCTTATAGGACCAGTAGGAGGACATTAACTACATACCTCCTCTGCAGCCTCCTCAATCGGTGCATCCTCTTCCACAGCAGGAGGTTCCTCTGCTAGCACCTCTGGGTCCTCCTCAATGACCTGAATCACAGAATACACGTTAAATATTAGAAAAAAGGACTTGATTCTGACCACTATTCAGTGGTATCCTTGAATCCTGGCCAATCTGAACTGATCTGTTGTGTTAGCCTGCAGAGAACATTTGTCAGATTTGGTCATTTATCACACAGATTCCTGCTTTTTATGCTCCAAACACCTGAAAAGGTCATAAGATTTTTAAACCTCAGCAGATGCTGAAAATCTGAGAGAGCCCGCACTGACAGGAATAGATTAAACCAGTGGTTTTCAAACTTATTTCGCCCAAGGCACACCTAAGGTTAAGCCAGAATCTTAAGGCACACCATATTCATATCAATACAAAATAGACTTTAAATAATATAACAGTCAAGGTGAAAGTTTCAAAGGGGGGCAAAAAATGGCTTACAAGTAGTCAGATTGGGTTAAATGGTGTAAAAAGGTGGTTAAATGGGTTAAAATTGGTTAAAAAAAAGGGCAAAATTGGTCAAAAAAGTGGCCAAACAAAAGCAAAGTGAGTGAAAACTGGCAAGAAGGTGGAAAATAGATCACAAGTGGCAGAAAAGAGGCAAAAAGGGTTAAAGTTGCTAAAAGGTCGTTAAAAGTGATGGAAAAAATTGGCAAAAAAATCTCTGGGGTCTTTTCAGGGGCCCACTCTCTAGGTTTATTCAGGGGCCCATTCTCTCAGTTTATTCAGGGGCCCATTCTCTGGGTTTTTTCAGGAGCCCACTCTCTGGGTTTTTTCAGGGGCCCTGTCTCTGGGTTTATTCAGGGGCCCACTCTCTAGGTTTATTCAGGGGCCCATTCTCTGGGTTTATTCAGGGGCCCATTCTCTGGGTTTTTTCAGGGGCCCACTCTCTGGGTTTTTTCAGGGGCCCTGTCTCTGGGTTTATTCAGGGGCCCACTCTCTAGGTTTATTCAGGGGCCCATTCTCTGGGTTTTTTCAGGGGCCCATTCTCTGGGTTTTTTCAGGGGCCCACTCTCTGGGTTTTTTCAGGGGCCCTGTCTCTGGGTTTATTCAGGGGCCCACTCTCTGGGGTTTTTTCAGGGGCCCACTCTCTGGGTTTTTTCAGGGGCCCTGTCTATGGGTTTATTCAGGGGCCCACTCTCTAGGTTTATTCAGGGGCCCATTCTCTGGGTTTATTCAGGGGCCCACTCTCTGGGGTTTTTTCAGGGGCCCACTCTCTGGGTTTATTCAGGGGCCCACTCTCTGGGTTTATTCAGGGGCCCACTCTCTAGGTTTATTCAAAGGCCCACTCTCTGGGTTTATTCAGGGGCCCATTCTCTGGGGTCTTTTCAGGTGCCCATTCTCTATGTTTATTCAGGGGCCCACTCTCTAGGTTTTTTCAGGGGCCCACTATATGGGTTTTTTTCAGGGGCCCACTCTCTAGGTTTATTCAGGGGCCCACTCTCTGGGGTCTTTTCAGGGGCCCTGTCTCTAGGTTTATTCAGGGGCCCACTCTCTAGGTTTTTTCAGGGGCCCACTCTGTGGGTTTTTTTCAGGGGCCCACTCTCTAGGTTTATTCAGGGGCCCACTCTCTGGGGTCTTTTCAGGGGCCCTGTCTCTAGGTTTATTCAGGGGCCCACTCTCTAGGTTTATTCAGGGGCCCACTCTCTGGGTTTATTCAGGGGCCCACTCTCTGGGTTTATTCAGGGGCCCACTCTCTGGGTTTATTCAGGGGCCCACTCTCTGGGTTTATTCAGGGGCCCACTCTCTGGGTTTATTCAGGGGCCCTGTCTCTGGGTTTTTTCAGGGGCCCACTCTCTGGGTTTTTTCAGGGGCCCTGTCTCTGGGTTTATTCAGGGGCCCACTCTCTAGGTTTTTTCAGGGGCCCACTCTCTGGGTTTTTTCAGGGGCTCTGTCTCTGGGTTTATTCAGGGGCCCACTCTCTGGGGTTTTTTCAGGGGCCCACTCTCTGGGGTTTTTCAGGGGCCCTGTCTCTGGGTTTTTTCAGGGGCCCTGTCTCTGGGTTTATTCAGGGGCCCACTCTCTAGGTTTATTCAGGGGCCCATTCTCTGGGGTTTTTTCAGGGGCCCACTCTCTGGGTTTATTCAGGGGCCCATTCTCTGGGGTCTTTTCAGGGGCCCATTCTCTATGTTTATTCAGGGGCCCACTCTCTGGGTTTATTCAGGGGCCCATTCTCTGGGGTCTTTTCAGGGGCCCATTCTCTGGGTTTATTCAGGGGCCCATTCTCTGGGGTCTTTTCAGGTGCCCATTCTCTGGGGTCTTTTCAGGGGCCCTGTCTCTGGGTTTATTCAGGGGCCCACTCTCTGGGTTTATTCAGGGGCCCACTCTCTGGGTTTATTCAGGGGCCCACTCTCTAGGTTTATTCAAGGGCCCACTCTCTGGGTTTATTCAGGGGCCCATTCTCTGGGGTCTTTTCAGGGGCCCATTCTCTATGTTTATTCAGGGGCCCACTCTCTGGGTTTATTCAGGGGCCCACTCTCTGGGGTCTTTTCAGGGGCCCTGTCTCTGGGTTTATTCAGGGGCCCACTCTCTGGGTTTATTCAGGGGCCCACTCTCTGGGTTTATTCAGGGGCCCAATCTCTGGGTTTATTCAAGGGCCCACTCTCTGGGTTTATTCAGGGGCCCATTCTCTGGGGTCTTTTCAGGGGCCCATTCTCTATGTTTATTCAGGGGCCCACTCTCTAGGTTTTTTCAGGGGCCCACTTTATGGGTTTTTTTCAGGGGCCCACTCTCTAGGTTTATTCAGGGGCCCACTCTGTGGGGTTTTTTCAGCGGCCCATTCTGTGGGGTTTTTTCAGGGGCCCACTCTCTAGGTTTATTCAGGGGCCCACTCTCTGGGGTCTTTTCAGGGGCCCTGTCTCTAGGTTTATTCAGGGGCCCACTCTGTGGGGTTTTTTCAGGGGCCCACTCTGTGGGGTTTTTTCAGGGGCCCACTCTGTGGGGTTTTTTCAGGGGCCCACTCTCTAGGTTTATTCAGGGGCCCACTCTCTAGGTTTATTCAAGGGCCCACTCTCTGGGTTTATTCAGGGGCCCATTCTCTGGGGTCTTTTCAGGGGCCCATTCTCTATGTTTATTCAGGGGCCCACTCTCTAGGTTTTTTCAGGGGCCCACTTTATGGGTTTTTTTCAGGGGCCCACTCTCTAGGTTTATTCAGGGGCCCACTCTCTGGGGTCTTTTCAGGGGCCCTGTCTCTAGGTTTATTCAGGGGCCCACTCTGTGGGGTTTTTTCAGGGGCCCACTCTCTAGGTTTATTCAGGGGCCCACTCTCTGGGTTTATTCAGGGGCCCACTCTCTGGGTTTATTCAGGGACCCACTCTCTGGGGTTTATTCAGGGGCCCACTCTCTGGGTTTATTCAGGGGCCCATTCTCTATGTTTATTCAGGGGCCCACTCTCTAGGTTTATTCAGGGGCCCCCTCTCTGGGTTTATTCAGGGGCCCATTCTCTGGGTTTTTTCAGGGGCCCACTCTCTGGGTTTTTTCAGGGGCCCACTCTCTGGGGTTTTTTCAGGGGCCCACTCTCTAGGTTTATCAGGGGCCCATTCTCTGGGTTTATTCAGGGGCCCACTCTCTGGGGTCTTTTCAGGGGCCCTGTCTCTAGGTTTATTCAGGGGCCCACTCTGTGGGGTTTTTTCAGGGGCCCACTCTCTAGGTTTATTCAGGGGCCCTGTCTCTGGGTTTATTCAGGGGCCCACTCTCTGGGTTTATTCAGGGGCCCACTCTCTGGGTTTTTTCAGGGGCCCACTCTCTGGGGTTTTTTCAGGGGCCCATTCTCTGGGTTTTTTCAGGGGCCCACTCTCTGGGGTTTTTTCAGGGGCCCACTCTCTGGGTTTACTCAGGGGCCCCCTCTCTAGGTTTATTCAGGGGCCCATTCTCTGGGGTTTATCAGGGGCCCATTCTCTGGGTTTTTTCCAGGGGCCCATTCTCTATGTTTATTCAGGGGCCCAGCCAGATCTCCAAGGCACACTAATCTAGAACCACTGGATAAAACCACTCTGAGGGGAAAACTGGGAATGATGGGATGAGAGGCTCTGAATCCCCCATAGGAGATTCTTCAGAACCATTCAAACCCTGACTCTACTGTTGGGACTGGGCCCACTAACAGGACAAGGGTCTTGTAAGGAGGTTAGGGGCTTGGTCTAGACCTTTAGTCTGAACATAAATCCATACTAATATCACTGCAAGATTTGGAACCTCAGAGTTTCCTGGTGTGGAAGCTTGGTGTGGAGGATGATGGATTAAATAGTGAATATTAACGGCCTCTCATCGTTGGCATGGCTGCTGCTGAAGCCAGAGTGGTTCTACTAAAAATCTTTATGACTGAATCCAAACTATCACAGCACTACATCTTCTATCATTTTGTTTTGCATCTGATTTAAAAGTTTAACTTGGAGGAAAAGAGAGGACCAGAATTTGATAAGATTTCAAAAAGAATCTGCAGACCTCAGGAGTCTCTACAGGCTCTGGTTCTGGTTCAGCCTCGGGTTCTGGTTCAGCCACAGGTTCTGGTTCAGCCTCGGGCTCAGCTGCTTCCTCAGGTTCAGGCTCTGCAGAGAGAAACAGAGTTGAGGTGAAAGGTAAAGGTGCTTCCATCTGTCTCACATATCTCTAACTTTCCGACTCCCACCTTCAGTGACAAACTAATCCAGAACAGGAGGGTCTGAGGTCAGGAGTGCTTTCATACAGTCAAAGTCCAGACTGAACATGAGCAGAACACCGAGTCCGTCCGGTCTGGGTCAGGCTGAGCTGTGTTCATGCAGAAGTTAACAGATCATCCACCTTTCAGGTGTGTCGGCACATTTTCACTACATGTTTGTAGCATTTAATCCAGTCTAGTCTAGTCCAGTCTACGTCTAGTTTAGTCCAGTCTAAGTCTAGTCCAGTCTACGTCTAGTTTAGTCCAGCCTAAATCTAGTTTAGTCCAGCCTAAATCTAGTCCAGTCTACGTCTAGTCCAGTCTATGTCTAGTTTAGTCCAGTCTACGTCTAGTTTAGTCCAGTCTAAGTCTAGTCCAGTCTACGTCTAGTTTAGTCCAGTCTATGTCTAGTTTAGTCCAGTCTATGTCTAGTTTAGTCCAGTCTAAGTCTAGTCCAGTCTACGTCTAGTTTACTCCAGTCTATGTCTAGTCCAGTCTATGTCTAGTGTAGTCCAGTCTACGTCTAGATTAGTCCAGTCTAAGTCTAGTCTAGTCTACGTCTAGTTTAGTCCAGTCTACAACTAGTTTAGTCCAGTCTATGTCTAGTTTAGTCCAGTCTACGTCTAGTTTAGTCCAGTCTACGTCTTGTTTAGTCCAGTCTACGTCTAGTTTAGTCCAGTCTATGTCTAGTTTAGTCCAGTCTAAGTCTAGTCCAGTCTACGTCTAGTTTAGTCCAGTCTAAGTCTAGTCCAGTCTACGTCTAGTTTAGTCCAGTCTAAGTCTAGTCCAGTCTACGTCTAGTTTAGTCCAGTCTATGTCTAGTTTAGTCCAGTCTATGTCTAGTTTAGTCCAGTCTAAGTCTAGTCCAGTCTACGTCTAGTCCAGGCTATGTCTAGTTTAGTCCAGGCTATGTCTAGTTTAGTCCAGTCTACGTCTAGTTTAGTCCAGTCTAATTCTAGTCCAGTCTAATTCTAGTCCAGTCTAATTCTAGTTTAGTCCAGTCTAATTCTAGTCCAGTCTACGTCTAGTTATTCCAGTCTAAATTCAGCCTAAGTTCAGCTTTTTCTGACTGCATGTACACGCACATTTTGCCCCTTTTCAGTCATTTTTGCAACCTTTATATAATTTTTAATGCTACTTCCAGCTGTTTTGCCACATGTCACCACTTAGATTGTGGCTCTTGCAAAGGTAGTTTTCAACAGCCTGGCTCTTTGGTTGAGCAGTGCTGAGTAACGCTGGTCTACCTACATTCAAATATAAACTCTGATGGTATGTTCATGGCCTGTACTTCTTCTTACATGACAGCAGATCTATACATGAAATATTTTCTCCCAGAAAAATTGAAAAAGGTAAACTCTGACCTTAGAAATTATCCATTGCAGGCTACAATAATTAGTTTTTTTCCCCCATTCTTGTGTAATTTGTTAACCTTTTTTTGTCTTTATATTTCCATTGCCCCTATTTGCAAGTTCCCCCCTTTTTTTTGCCACTTTGAATCAATTTTTTCTGCTTTTTAACCCCATTTTTCCACGTCTTTTTGCCACTTTATCCTACTTTTGCCTCTTTTTTAAACAATTTTTTGCCTCTTTTACCCTGTGTGTTGATATTTATAATACTTCCCCTTTTTGCCACTCCTTGCTCCTTTAAGCTGCCGTTGCCATTGAATGCCACCTTTTCCCCTATTTTAGCTACTCTTGGTGCTTTTTGTCCATTTTAGTGACTTTTCACTAATTTTTTGCTCAGTTTTTACCACTTTTGGACAATTTTTGTCACCTGTAAAAATTTTTTTTCACTTTTTCTCCCCATTGCCATTTTTTTAACCCAGATTTTGAAATTTTATGCCCGTTTTTCCCTTTTTCACCAATTTTTGCCACTTCTTTGACGCTTTTGGATAATTTTTTGACACTTTAGCCCATTTTTGCCAGTTTTTACCCCTCTTAGATTGCGGCTTGTGTAAAGATTTTCTTTAATAATTTGGCTCTTTGGTGGAGTAACACTGATCTAGAGAGTAGCCTGACACAGAAGCTTGGCTCTCCTAAGACCACGGGCTTAGACGTCACAGATGATGGAAATCTGATCACTGAACTTTGACATTAGCCTGTTTTTATTTCATTTATTGTATGCTTGCATTGGTGAAAAGCCCTCTACTGTCAGAGCTGTGAAATGACATCAAACAGGTGCACAGACATACCTGGTGGGGCTGACGCGGAGTCTTCTGCTGTAGCAGCTTCGATGACTTCTTCCACAACTTCAGGCTCAACAGCCGCTGCCACGAGAGAGAGAAGGTGATGAGAAAGAAGACGAGCAGCGTTAAGGCTTCAGAATGTGGTCGAGTCATCTTCCTAACCAATATTTACTTTATGGATTTAAGGAAAAATAAAAAAATCAAGGAAAAGGAGGCTGTAAAGATGATTCAGATCAGCCGTTTCACTTTTGATGAGCTGCCAACTTTAACGTTTTAGAAAACAGCTGATTTATTTGAAGGGAATGTTTGATTCTTTGCTGAGGTCAGGGCGCTCTAAATCTTACTCTAAAAGCGTTGGTGTGCTGCAGGAGGACTGATCAAACTAGCCGATATCACCAACGTCAGAAATATTTCATAGGTTTTACAGAGTTCAGGTTATCCTTCTCCCACTCTGCTATATCTGTTTTCACTTCAGGTTCAGTAAGTTTAGTAAAAGGTAAATCAGGCCAAAGTGAAAACGGTAAATTGTGGTTAACTTTCAATGGTTTCATGTAGGAGGCTGGCAGGAGAAGATTTTCTTTGACCGTCTCAGTGACTGAGGAGGGGGGTCAGTTCAGTCCTTCCTTTTTGTAATGTGCCGAGCCTTTCTCAAACCCTACCCCTGATTACCTCCACTATGAGCTCTGGTCTGTCCTGATCTCAGGGTGCAGACGGAGTACTTGAACGGAGGTAAACCCTCCAAACATGAGTCTGCACCAGCGCTGACTAATGATAGATGAGGACCAGCTCCACAGTTTATCATTGGGACTCTCCTCACCAGAATCACCCCTAAACCTCCACTACTAGTTTAAAAACCAGCCTAAGGACACAGATTTAAACTTCTGCTATAAAATCAGGAGCTTATTTCAAGTCTTAAGAAAGAAGAAGTGAATGTTTTTGATGTTAAAGCTCCTTAGTTCCTCCGTAACATCAAGCGACGTGGTTCTATGGACATGAAAGTGTGGGGTTTAAAAATCCTGGAGTGATTTTAATCGTCTGGGTTGAGTCATAAATGCATTTACTCAGAGAATAATGGTGGGTACACGGCAGTGACGGGGGGGGGGGGGGGCGTCTAAACGCCTGCTGCTGTGTTCAAACCCTGTACACTGAGGGGTCATGAGGTCAGAGTTCACTCTGTCCCAGGTTTGAGGAAGGCCTCTAGTCTTTGTACTGGTTTCTAACCAGTACTGGTTTCTCATGTTGGGATAAACTCGTCCTGTTACAGCGCCCAGACTTTATGGAGCTATGCCACTAACGTGTTCCTGTGACGAGGGCACGTTTAGATGAAAACGTGTGTGCTGAAGATGAGTGCTACCTTCAGGGGCCGGTTCAGGGGTTTCCACGGGAGCAGAGACTTCTTCACGGCGGGAGGTGACGACGACGACCTTCTCTTTCAGTCCTACATGAGATGATGCACAAGTTTGTTCATGTTGTTTAGTACACACAGTCAGGAGTCCCTCAGACACCAGCCCACAGCTTTATTGTCAACATACATGAAGAGTCTGCACATCACAGTGGAGCTGCACAGAAGGCCAGCACCACGTCAACAACACGATCATCACAGTTCAGCATCATGGAGACCAGCACGGGGTTCTTTTGCTGACTTACAAGTTAGTGCTAAAAATGAGCTGACAGGAACGTTAACGACCGTCAGGGTTCAAACTTCAGCTCCACGCTGAAATGAGGAGACCGAGTCCACATGCCTAAAACATGTCCACATATCAGAAAACTTTATTGACAATAGAATAAAACATCTTTAGAGTTTAGGCTCAAACATTCTTAAATGAACAGATGACACAGATCTCAGTGCTCTGAAAGTTTTTTACTTACTGTGATTGACTCTGACACACCGGAGGAGTTTGAGTGCTTAAAGGTTCAGAGCCTCTTTCCTAAACCTCTAGACCAGCCCTCATCAACTACGTATGTACTAACGACAGTTTTCTCCTAAACAGGCACCTGGCACTGTCTTTCAAATGTTTGTAGTTTTCAGGCTCTAACGGTGAGATCGGTCCCTCTATCACTGACGGCCACAAGGGGACGTCTGAGATATTTTAGCTGAATCTTTCTATGGCTGCCATGTTTCCTGTTACCGAGTTTGACACTAATATGCCGTGTAGTGATGAGTGAAAAACACCTGATGCAAGTTTTTATCATGAATGGACTGATAAATTTGTGTTTAATGTGAACAGCTGATGGTGGGATCTCTGACAAAGTCGATCCTGATGAAACTGTTTCAGCTGATTTTGGAGTTGTTTAACAGCTCTAGAGAGTTATGGAAAAAAAGGATACCTAAAATACACGACATCATGTTTTCTAAATCTGATCATGGTTCTGGGGGCCGGATGGGAAGCTGTGGGGGGCTGATGTGGCCCCTGGGCCGCCAGTTGATGATCACTGCTCTAGATCAGTGGTTCTCAACCCTGGGGTCGCAAGAGAGAGCAAGAGACACACACACACACACACACACACACACACACAAGACTAAGAACATTTTTTTTTAATTACACTGTTCCCACTTAACAATTTTGTCAAATTTTTTTTACCCCTTTTCATCATTTTCCCCACCAATTTTAACGCATTTTCACCATTTAACACCTATTTTTGTCCGTTTTAAACCCTTTCCACCACTTTTTTCTGCTTGTTTTTGCCACTTCTAAACAAATTCTTGCCACTAAAGCTTCATGTGGCCTCTGTTGACCTATTAATGCTACTATTCACCCCTTTTAACCACTTTTTACACCCAGTTTTTCCCATTTTAACCCCATTTCACCATTTTTGCTTGTTTAACCAACAGTTTTTGCTAGTTAATATTTTATCCCATTCCACCAAATTTCCACCCATTTATGCCAAATGGAAGCAATTTCAGCCACATTTTAACTCCTTTATTCCACTATTTATGCCCATTTTTGCCTTTCTGTCATTTTTATCTAATTTATGCCACTTCTAATCCATTTCTGCTACTTTTAAAATCCAACTTCAGCACTTTTTCTATTATTTTGTGCCATTATTAACCTGTTTTAACAATTCTTAAACCTTAACAAAAGGGATTTATATTTTTAAGAAGGCTTTTAACACAAATGAATAAAAAAGGATAGTTGTTTATTGATAAGAGGGGTTATTTTCACATAAAACATGAAATATGGATATCACAGCTTAACTTCACAACGGGCCATGATTTTGCTGCTATCCTTGGTCCTCCAATTGTCTGGGTGCCCTCTTATGCAGGTACTTGTCTCCACATGACTATTCTAGAAAGTGCATGGCTGTGTTCAACCACCTTCAGGTACAGTGGAGGTCCCCAGTCTTGGTTATTTTTGGGGTTGCAGGCTGAAAAGGCTGAGAGCCCCTGCTCTAGATTATCCTTTCATTACTCTAAGCCAGTGGATCAACTGGTCCAGCATCAGGACCCACCAGTCTGTCATACGACAAATCGCGACCCAAGTTTAAAAAAAAAAAAATCTACAGTTTAGTTAATTGAAAACGTTGCAGTTTAAAGCATGATTGGACCAGAATACATGATATGAAAAAGAAAAGGGACAAAAGTTTTGTGCCCTCTTTCCCCATTATTAGTTGAAAATTGTTGTCAATTTTCCAGAGATCTTGAGAAATTACTTTAGAGATAAATTTTAGTATTGGCCATTTAATTTACCTAATTTCACAGAAAAACAAGGAAAATAAAAGGTATCGATGCATGTCCAATAAGGACTTCAAGACACTCACAACCCACTGAAAACTGTTCACCTCCCACACATCAGGTGGTCTAGGTCCTCTACATCCACTCTACAGTTGGAGCAGGTCTGATGGGACTTTTGAAAACTGCTGTTCATTCTGCTACCTCTGGATGCTAGCATGCTAATGTCGCTGAGTGTTGCCATGGTTGTAGTTTACATCCCACACATCAGGTAGCCGTTTACAGCCCGAGCTCTCTGATGTGCCCTCTACAGAGGGGTAACACTAAGTCTACGTGGACCGGAGAACACTGAGAAACTAGAAGCAGACTAAACCGGTGCATGCTTGGAATATCTGGATAAAGAGCTCAGCACTTTCTCAGCCATTTGGGCCACTAAAGCAAACACTCAATATTTTATTGGCATCTTCAGAAAATCTTCATATCAACATTTTTATCCTGGAACCCTTTACCTAAATACTAGAGAGTAGAAAACGTTTGATTTGGAGCAGAACTCTGAGAAAAGAGAGAACACACTTTTAGCAGGTTTTACATCATGAACAGAAACACTGAAACAGATTTTATCTTTGCATATAAAGTGTCTTGATTTAGTGTGTATGTACAGTACAGTCATAGTAACAGCCGGGGGGGGGGGGTGTCAACAGTGTTACCCTAACCCTTTAGCAGCAGACTCCACCAATCAGAGACGCCGCTGACCCTCATGGTCAGCCTGACCTTTGACTCTAATAGTTAGATCCTGTACGGAGGAACTGAATGAGATTTTGACTTCCATAGTACGTCAGCATATCAGGACCACTCTGAAAACAAGGATGGAAACAGAAAACCCGTGAACTCACTGAGATTATAAAGTCATGAACTTACGAACAGTGTTAATTTTGACATCACTTTATAATTTAGTTTTAGTTATAGTCTTTTGCCAAAAATATCTTTCAGTTTTAGTCATAATTTAGTCATCTCAATTGTTTTAGTTTCAGTCTAGTTTTAGTTGACAAAACTTCCCAGCATTTTAATTGATGAAATTTACAGTAAATTTAGTCGACTGATTGGATCTCTCCCCAACTTACCCCACCGCCATGCAGCAAAAGCAGCTGTGATTGGATCTCCCCCGTATCTCATCCCACCTTTCCACACAGCCAGGGTAGCTGTGATTGGATACATGCCTAACTGGCCCCTACATGACAAAATCAGGTCTGATTGGATAAAGTCTCTGTCAAACATTTTCGTCTCGTTTTTATTTGCTGACTAAAATGTCAGTTAATTTAGTTTTAGTTTTTGTCCATGTGCACTTGTTTTTATTAGTTACTGTCTCGTTTTTGTCAGGGGAAAAAGGCTATTAACGAAAACTATAACGAAAATAATTAGTCAACAAAATTAACACTGCTTCCGAGAAAAACTAGAAATATTCATTTATTAGGTTATAAACAAGAAAAATAATCAACCTTTGAGTTTACACAGTAATGAGTTTAAATAGTTTTACATTTACCAGAACCAACACCTCAGAAAGCCGTAGATGGTGTAGACTCTAACTGGATAAAACCGGCTGTAGAACTTTCACTGGAAATGCTTATTTTCAGGGTGGTCCTAAAACACCATTCAGCAGAACTCCTGACACATTTCTGATGCTTTACTAGAGAAATTACATTTCTACATTGATTTAAGGCAGAAAAACATGGTCAAATATTAAACCATTAATAAATATTAACCCTTAGAGCTCACACAGCATGGATCCCTGCCGCAGGCACACCCCTCTGTAAATCATTTAGTAAATTTTGAACTGGAAGTCGTAGACCCCAACTTGTTTGTTCCTGTGAAAGCTCTCCATTGTGCCTTTCTAAATCTATTCTTCATGCACTTGTAGCTCTTACAGAACATTTTCTAGTGAGCCCTGAACTTCACTGACTTCCAGGGGTCTCTGAGGACAGCATTGTTGAAACACTGTTTAGAAAAATGTTAACTTTTGAACCATTAGTCACACACTCTTTTTTCCTCTGAAAGCTGACCATTTTGTCGTTTGTTTGCTACCCTTGGTGTCTCTGTAGTCCTTAAGGACGCCGTTCTAGTTAGCCCAGAACTTCGGTGACTTTTTTAGGGTCTTTAAAGGTTAAATCCACGGCGTTAGATCCCATAATAAGCGTCATTTTGTCCATTTTTAATCTGTTTTCGATCATGTTCTTTGGCTGTCTTCGGTGGGTAGCGCCACGTTTGTTGAGGGCAATGTTTACATGCAATGCATTGTGGGAGGGGCGGTCCTCCAATAGCAGGACATTGTGTCTCTACTGCTTAAAGTAGTGGCACAAATGAATCTAACTGCAAAAGAGCACATGGACTTTTCTTTGTGTGTCTGTAGATATTTTGAAAATCATTAGTCACAGAATGTTTACTTTTTCACTGTTTTGTCTCCAAGAGAGGGAGAACACATCTGTGCAAGAAAATGCTTAGTCACTATTGTTTACTGTGTTATTAAAACAAATCTTTGAATTTCAAATTCTGATTTGTTTTTTTCTTTTGTCTTTAGAGTCCTATACCTTTTTAAATTCAAGTGACATTACTGTAGTAGATATATTCTTAAAGCCCAGGCTGTCCTGATAAAAACGATGTATGGAGCTTGACTGTGAACCACAGGGTCGATGTTTTACAAGCTTTTTAAGACAGAAAGTCCAGACGAGACATGATGGTGAAACTACAGCTGTGAGCTCTAAGGGTTAAATATAAATAGTTGAAAAATGTCATTAGAGACTAGTTTTCTAGTCACCTCTGTTGAAGTTGACCCCAGAGGAAAGCCCTTCACTGAGCAGACATGTTAAGTATGAAACTAAAGCTAACCCCCGACCCTCTGGCTGCACATGCATCGCTCTTATCTACCATATCTTCACTTTTTCAAGCCTCCTTTGGATTTTTCAGCTTTGCTCCTCTTTCTTTTTTCTTTGACAGACTCTGACCCTCTCTCCCCATCTTCCTGTGATGCTTTATTTCCCTCCTTCTCCTCTACTTTCTTTGGCTTCTTGTCCTCTTCCTCCTCATCCAGGTTAGCTTTTTCCTTCCCGAGTTTCTCCAGGGCCTTGGCCGTTTCTACCGCCTCCATCCTCTCCTCTTCCTCTTTCAGCCTGGCAGCCACTCTTTCCTTCACCCTGGCCGATATTTCCTTCCGCCCCAGCTCTAGCTCCTTCTCCTCCTCCTCTTTGGCCAGAATCTCTCGGACCTCGGCCAGAGCCAACTTGGCAAGCTTCTTGGCCTCCACGCGTTCATGGATGATGGCCAGCTGCTGCTTTAAAGCTTCCCGCAGTTTCCAGCCCACGTCTCTGGTTGGAGAAGATTCTGGATGAATGAGCAACAACACCGTTTGGTGGCCCGATCATTGCCAGTGTTAGTTTAGATCATGTGACTCTTCACTTTGTTATTTGGCATGACCACACATCAGACAGGCATGGATGTGAGCGACGGACCCTGCTGAGGCTGCATGCCATCCCACCGTCTCCTAGAAGCAGACGGCTCTGAATCCTGGTTAATTCTTTACCTCCAAAAAGCCCTGTGATTGGTCCAGAGGGTAGCACTGGGTGATGCCAGTCTGAATCATGCCTACAGGCATGCTGGGATAATGGCTGCACACCACAAATTTATCCAAACTACCTGCTGAAATTCGTAAATATTGGAAGTCCACACCATCTGTGTCTCAGTGCAAAAACGCCACATCCTCTGGTTTAACTGAATCAGTAACTACACTTTCAGTCTGCAGATTAAACTTAGACTACATCTGACAGAATCTAAACTCTTTCACTAAATCACCCGAGCACTGACACGGCTTTAGATGACAGGCACAATAGTATTAAAACAGACAACAGCTCTGTTAATATCACACAACATAAAAGCAGAGGAGTATACCATTAATCAGCTCAAGGCCAGATCACAAACTCAGTCAAGGCATCACCAAAAGTTCAGTCATCACTGCACCACAATCAGACTCATGCAGGTTTCTGCAGGATGATACCTTTCTTAGGCCCCGTCCTGGCCGAGTCTCCAGGTTTCTCATCTACGGTTGCAGACAAAAACACAGGAGTTACGTCAACCATTCATCAGTGTGATTCTTAGCCGTTATAAATAATGAGACGTAGTCGATCTATCAGCCCGACTTTTTCCACAGCCATTCTCTAAACCAGTGTTACACAACCCTGCTCAACCACAGAGCCAAATTTTTGAAAATACTTTTGCAAGAGCCACAATCTAAGTGGTGAAAAGTGGCAAAAAAGGCTTGAAGTAGCAATTAAATACATTAAAGATGGCAAAAATGATCGAAAAGCAGCAAAAATGGATGAAAAGGGGCAAAAATGGTGAGAAAAAGTGGAAAAAGAGTCTGAAAGTAGCAAAAATGGGTGAGAAGTCACGAAAGAAAGAGTTCCAGGTAGCAAAAAAATGGTCCAAAAGTGGCAAAAAAAGAATAAAAAGTGACTAAAATGGGCAAAAAGCAGCAAAGAGTGGCAAAAAAATAGGAAACAAGTGGTATTCAACCGCAAAAGGATGCTAAAATGGGCAAAAAAAAAAAAGGTTAAAAGGAAAAGATGGGATAAAAGTGGCAAAAACAAGTTGCAAAAATGGACAAAAAATAAGAAACTAATGCTATTTGATGGCAAAAGGATGCTTAAATGGGTGAAAAAAGGCCAAAAATTGTGAAAAGGGGCAGAAATGAGATAAAAGTAGCAAAAATAAGTTTCAAAACTGAGCAAAACATTGGAAAAAGGGGGTATTTAATAGCAACATATAATTAGCTTAAATGGACAAAAAGTATTAACAAAATGGTGAAAAGGGCAAAAAATGGGAAAATAGTAGGAAATAAGTTGTATTTCATGACAAAAGGATGCTTAAATGGGTGAAAAGTGGCAAAAAAAATTGTAAAAAGGGGCAAAAGTGTTTCCCTTTTTTTTTTTAGGTTTTTTGGGGGAATAACATTTTAGATTTAGACATAAAAGAGCCACATGTGGCCCCAGAGCCACACGTTGAGTATCGCTGATCTAAACCAGTAGGTCTTCATTAGGCATGAAGCCACTGAAGCCTTAGGCTGGAGTAAGCCACACTGACCTTTGGAGGAAGTAGCCTCCTAAATTAGGTAAGAATCTGGCAAGCTTATGGATCAGTCCGGTTCAGACTGGTTAAGATCTGGACTGACTGCTGCTTAGGGGAGGCTGATGGTCCACAGACTGGGCTCATCAGGTGTGGAGAAAAATCCTCCAGTCTTTCAGAATCAAGCTTGAGCCTCTCCTCTGGGAACAGGAAGAACCTGTTCTTAAATCATGCATTTAAACAAACACACACCCTGGACAAATCCACAGACAACAGAGCTGCTGTTGGTTTCTGTCATCCGTGCTTGGAGAAACAACGAGAAGAGTTCATAATGAAGAAGGCCTCTCCTCTGACAGATGCAGCACACCTGTGACCGTTCCTCCAGCTCTGATGTGAAACACAGCTACAGAGCTGCTGGTGCTGCTGCACAGTCCCAAACCAACCTGGCATCTACGAGTGTGTGAGGATGAAATCTGAAAATGCTGCAGACATTTGTTAAAGAAATACACACAGCAGTGATAGTGGGAGCATTCTCACTGATAGACCATCACTCAGGCAGTCATGTGATCAGAGTCATGTGATCAAAGAGACAGCAAACACGGTGAGCAGCAGCAGCTGAAGTCATGCTCAAAATAACCCATCGCTTAGATGGGAGGATGTTTAAAAATGCAAGTGTCTACAAAAAAGGCTGACCTCACATCTACTCGTCCTTTACCTTTAGACATTTAACCATAGTAAATGTCTGTTTTCCCTGTTGGTGAAGGTCGATCTATCGCCTTCTATTTAGGCGTTTCTGCATTAGAGAGAAGGTTTTTCCATTGACCCATCTATTTATGTTAAAGATTCTCCATTTCAAATTAGAGATCCATCATAAAGTATAATCTTAACGGTCACTGGTAATGTTAGCTGTGATGAACGCAGACTTGACCCAAGTTTAACTTTCTGAATTAAATTACAGGAAAATTCTGAGCTTTTTCAGGATGCACCTGTTTGGACAGAATCCTGTAAACTGTCTTTTTAACAAGACTGAGGTACATTACTCTGATCAGATTCATGTCGTCATGGAAACAGACTCCTTAAAGAGTGACAGATGCACTCCAATGAAAAGATGCTGCTTCATCACAGCAGCATCAAAAGAACCTCGAGGAATGGTTCAATATGTGGATTATACACTAAAATAGCTCATGTCCACCAGCGGCCCAGTTCAGTTTGGTACGGGACGGTACGGGTCCCAAATAACCGACCCGTATCGCCCTACTTTTTTGGCACCCTTCCTTGCATGTGAGGAGCTCCTCTATCTGGCCCAAAAGGGTGGAGCTACAGACAGCAGCTTGCTGATTGGTTGAAAGAATCATCACTTCCTGGTAACAATCACAAATATGGAACCTGCCGTGTTTAACTGTCCCGTGGATTTCAGAAGATCATTATCAGGGCGATATTTCTAATCAATGATGTTGGTGTGTAGTACCGCCCTGTGGACGACCATGGAGGTGCAGACCTTCCTGGCGACTGTGATGATGAGGAGGTGCAGAGGGAGCTGTGAGGAATGAGAAAGTTTTCTGACTGGTGTCACAGACGATGGCTGAGTAGGGATACCAGCAGAATGCTGAGCAGCGCAAAAAGCTCTGGAGTAGATCTACAGTACTGTGCAGAAGTTTTAGGCATGTTTGGGCTGAAATCTGAGGCTGAAGGAAGGCATGTAATGGCGAGTACACCCACCTGAGGGCCCCATCGGGTGGGAAAGAGGAATGACACAACCCAGGTCATGCTCTGGGTGTCTTTGTATATTACCAAGGGTATGGGAAAATAACCTGATGAAAACAAAACAAAAACGACAGCTTGAGGGCAGAGTTATGGGTAGATGTGGCGCTTATACATAGCCTAGGGTACTGTTAGGGCGGGTAGGAGGGTTGCCACACCCCCCTGGTTGTCGTGTGTACGATCTAAGCACCCGAAAACTGTTGGTGGTTGCTGGGCTTACTACCAAGGCTGCAAAGGCCCGGACAAAGAAATGCCGTTACGCTCGACCTTGGCTGCTGAGCGACACACGTACATGTCAGATGTGTGGACACTGACTCTAGCTGCCCTCCCTCCTCTCTTCAGCCTGGGGTTGTGGAACATCAGGACCTGTGAGAACCATTAGCACTCTGCATGCCTAAAATTTCTGCACAGTACTGTAGAAAGACAGAGGAGCACAACAGTTGGAGCCAGTTTGACATGACGGATGCAGTCTAAGGCCACAGACTGTCCTACAAACCTTCATGGTCATTCCAGAGTCCACTTTCACCCACTACTGCTATTAGTGTCAGTACACATCCCCCTCCAGAGGTTTGAAGTCTCACCCATCCTAACCAGAACTGATGTTAATTTGAAAATAAAGCCCTGAGCAAAGATCAGTGATAAAAAAATTATGAAGCAATACTCCTTATTCTGCAAACTGTGCTCTGTCTTCAGCCATGCAGGTCTCTGAGTCAGTTAAAATCACCTTAGCACCATGAGAGCTAAATCATCCGCCTGTTAGCCAAAGGCAGCTTTTACTTTAAGTGTCCTGTAAAAGCTGGAGTAGTTTACAATGTCCCCCTCCTAAATCCAGCAGTGTAAAGGATGCTAAACATTCTGGGTCCATGGCAGAAAAGACACATCTCTGAAGAGCAGGGATGGAAAAATCTCCACGAAGTTGCTCAAAGCAAAACAAAAAACAAAACGGTGCTGATTAAAAGCAGCGTTTAGAGTCAGGTGCATGGAGAGCGATGTCTGCTCATGGCTGAAATTAACAGAAGAGTAACGGGTAAGTTCAGAGTAGATGTCCAAGTTTTTGAAAATAAAAACAGTGAGACATGCAGAGTTCTCCAACCAGACTAATCACTGAGAAACAGGAGAAAAGCTGCTTTCAACATAAATGAAGGATCTAAGCAGTTCGACCCCTGCTCGGTCACACACTTTTAGAAATGATGTTCTGCTGCTAAAATTAGTCTCCAGATCCAGTTTAACCAGAATGGATTCCCTGTTGTGTCTCTAATTCTTTGTTATTAGATTTATTTTAGTTTCACGGTCGACTCCCTGTGCAAGCAGACTCCACCTGTGTCATAAACAAACTCCTCCTCTTCCTCGCTGTGCATCAGTTCAGTCCCTCTTCCTCTCTCCTGTCTGCCTTTACGTCAAAAAGAAAAAGTAGGGTCTCCAGACCTGCAGAGCTGAGAGGCAGATCCGTTTTACTCCAACAAGAAAGAATCTGAACCAGTGGCACATGTTTACAGCCTTTATATCCTTATCTAGTTACAGACAGCACGTCATCACCAGGTAGAAATACATGAGGGTTAAGTTTAACAAAGTAAAAAAGTCATGCTTATCTCATAGTCCAGAGGAAATATCTCAGGAATCACTGTTTATGGCATGCAGCAATAGAAAAGACAAAAAGTTAGCGGGAGCAGCTGACAAAGTGCACATCATCTTCACATTTGGAGTTATTCAGGGACAACGGCTTTTGCCTCCATTCTTCCAAAAATTATAAAAGATTCTACAAAAAGGTTTAAGACAGTTCTTCTAAAGTGTTCCTGAGATTTGTCCTTATGTCCACCTGGAAATGACATCATGGAAAACTTCAACGGCACATCTCTGTCGAGATTCTGTCGACTCCAGCTCACCGCTGGATGTCCGGTCTGACTCCAGGAGGTCTAGAGGGTCAAGTCTGGGTGGATTGGCCTCACAACAGTGTCAGACAGGGATACTCATACCTAAAGATTCTGGCCTGATTCAGTTTCCAAACCCTGCCGAAGATAGACGTTTATCCTGGGAACGTTTTCCCAACACGTCAGTCTTTTCTGAGCGCCGCATCTGGCCTGAGGCTATTGGTTTTGAAGGCCGACTATGACTATTTTCTGACCCTGATTCCCATCATCTTTAGCGCCTCTTCTTCTGACCCTGTCCTCATCTTCGTCCTCCTCGTCCTCTTCCTGGGTCTCCAGGACTCCTGAGTTACCGTGTTCGTCCTCCTCCAAGGACTCCAGGGGATTTATCAGACCGTATAGGAAAGTGAAGAAACTGTTCAACCAATCAGTTCCGCTCTCCTCCACTTCTTCTAACCAATCCAGAACCTCGGATTCACCCTGACCACCGCCCTTACTGGTCAGGCCTACGCAAAAAAGAGGGAATGAGGGATGGAAGCAAAGGTTGATGAAGTGGAGGGGAAACCGTGTGGCGAAATTAAAAAAAGGGTGTATTATAAATGATAAAATGAAGATGTGATGAAACAGGGATGAAAGCAGAAGGGAAAGAAATAAGAGGAGAAGGTAAGAGAAGTTTTAGGCGTAGGTTAGGCAGCTAGGGAACTACTCAGACTTTAACATCAGCATCTAAAAGCAAACGGTCTAACATGGTTAGGGATGGAGATCCAGACCCTCGCAGTGTTTCAGAGCCAAACACAAAAACGTTTAACTTATCCATACTGCTATCAGAGCTCCTGGATCCTCAGTCTAAATCAAACCTGGTTTTACTACTAAGTCTCCTGTTTAAAGGGAGGTTCCAGAAAATAAGAATTAAACTCACTAGAACCAAATACAGCAATCAGAGGGAATTAAACAAGTCACATGTTCAAGTCTACCTCCAGGAGAAGAAAAAGGTTTTATGATAAACTAGATTCAGTTAGGAGGTAAATGTGTTTTTAAGCAGATTTTATTAGATAGAAAAAAAGTTTGTATTTACACAGTCATTAAACTTTGTCTATAATAAGAAAAGGACTGATAGCAGTATTGATAAGGATGGATCGTAGAAGGGTGATATGAATTTAAAAACTAAACATTCCCATGATTCCCATCCCTACACATGACAAACATTTACACTGCACCGTCCAAAGTAATTTAGAAGTTCAGATAAATGCAGCTCCGTGTGATGAAGTTGGTGTGTGGCGTGTGTGTGCTCAGGCCTGGATGCATTGAACAGTGTGTGTGAGCCAAAGGGGGGCTGAGGAGGGGGTCGAGAGCTTTAGCCTGGTACGAGTACAGACCATCGAATGTGATTGGCCCTTAGTCATTACTTTGTTCTCGTTGTAAATTATAGAGAAAAGTCACCAGGGTGCATTTCGAGCTAAAAACAGCTGGAAATGTCAGACTGGGTGCTGAGCTAGCACCAGGTTCAGCTCACACTTCACCATCAGTAAAGGTGTTAAACACCAAGCTCCTTGTAGGAAGCACGCAGAGCCCACTGTTGCTGTGGACTCAAACTTTGGAAGACTTTTCTCCATGTTAAATAAAAATTTAATAAATCAAAACCTTTCCTAAATCTGCTCCTGAGAAGAATACTACGCTCGTGAGCGAGTCGCTGTCACCGCCTGGCCTGCTTCCTCTTCCATCCTTTAGTCTGAGCTGTTGAGGTCTCTACTCTAGGTCTCTAGGCTGTTGAGGACCCTTGGTCTGGTCCGTCTCTGGGACATCAGGCGTCTGAGCTGATGTCTAATCCCTTCACTGATTTTATCCTGTACAGAGACAAGCAGCATCTCCCTCATCCCGCTTCAGCTGAAAAAGCAAACTTTAGTGTTCTTGGTCTAACACTGGGACGTCCCGATCTCTGAGACTCAGGCATCAACTCCACCTTCACAGAAATACTCCGTCTAACGTCTGTCTGTGTGAGGCCATCCAAAGACTTGATCACCAACGCCAGTCTCACAGACCTTTCCACAGCAGGTCAATGACCACATCCTCACAAATGCACCAGGGTTCAGATCGTTCAGCTGTACCGAGGCCCTCATTAACGGGACCATCTCCATGGTAACCACCGGCAGCTGTCTAAAGGTTCTGAAGCCTCATACCTGCGGACTTCCTACTCCACTCAGACTGCATCTGCTGTATGGTTCAGGTCGTCACTGGAAATGTTCAAAAGCATGTCACATGACTTCAGTCACATGACTCCTGATTGGATCAGGGACTGAGAAGAAAATTTGGGCCTGGCACTTTGGGCTCAAACTGGCCTCCATAACAGGAGATGTGACCGTTTACACTGGTCCTTTGTCCTTCTAACACTAGAGCTACCCAAACTACGACGTCGCTCAGAGGTTAGTGCGCAGACACGTCTAATGGCGTTCTAACGGTCTCCCACGTGTTCAGAGGGGGGTGAGGTGGACACATCACCTCTAATTAAGTAAAAGGACGGAAGTATGCACCCATGGTAAAATGCATTAGATCTTCACATTTAAAGGCCTGAATGTAACATATATGCTACAGAGGTACATTTACTGACACAAACACAAAACTGTGTTTAAATACTTCAGAATAATCTGCTCTGCTTTGATTCACGCCTGATGGTTCTGCAGACGTCTGCTCCATCTCAGTCAGGGCTGTTCTCCAACAATGACAGCCGTGTTCTTCTAAACTCAGGAACTCAAAGATGAACACGTGTGTAAACAGATCTTTAGATGTGAGCGGGCCATTCAACGGCCATTATGAAGCACAGACCAGAGGGCTGCTGCCCTGCTCTATGGAGCTAAATGGACTAAGAAAGAAAATCATACCGGCCATAAAGTGCATCAGCCCACCAGGAAAATGTGTCAGACTGCCAGAGTACAGCTAGGTAGTTCTTGAATGTCATCTTTCATTTAAAAACTATTTATTCTGCTTTCAATCACTGAAAGACAGAAAATCACAATCTGCCCAAAACTGTGTTTGCAGGTTAAGAATAAATAATTCAGCCAAAGAAAATGCAGCCGTTGCATGTCTGATATCTGCTCCATTCAACAGGCTCCTGAGGATTTTTGAGGATTACATACAACTCTTAAATTTCCCTCTTTCGAGAACGATGCCATTTAAATCATTTAATCAGAGGAGCCTTACTAAACACTTCATACCTATCAGTGATGCAGGGCTTCCAACACACACACCCTCACAAACACACAGATGTGTGCAGGTCTGGTGTTAGAAGTTGCTCCCTTACCGATGGTTGCATCAGAGATGCCACTAAGAATATAAAGAACACCAGTCTACCAACCAGCCACGGCATTGGATAACTTCATTGTCAATTAGGTTTTATGGCAACGACTCAACGATGTTCATCAACGACAGACAAGAGGCTAGAAACCTTCAGACAGCGCTCCGTCATCAGACCGTCAGAGCAGACATTCTAGCTTTGAGACCTGATGGAATAAAGCCATAGAGGTGCTGGCAGACATTGAAGATCATTAATATAAACCCCATTGTTTGTCGTCTATGTCTGTCAAAACTCAGGAGAGATGAGATGTGTGCACGCCACAGACACAGGGCCAGAGGAGGAACCATTAGTGTAAGTCACAGAAATGACCGCTAATACAACCACGACCTTTAATTATCACACAAATACTGATATCAACGTATATACATAATAATATTAAAAACCTTTGAAGGATTAGGCTTCACTTTATCAGGAAAAACTGTAGAGTTGGTTAGATCTGTATGAAGATGTATGAACGTCATCTGATTGGTTAGATCTGTGTGAAGATGTATGAACGTCATCTGATTGGTCAGATCTGTGTGAAGATGTATGAACGTCATCTGATTGGTCAGATCTGTGTGAAGATGTATGAACGTCATCTGATTGGTTAGATCTGTGTGAAGATGTATGAACGTCATCTGATTGGTTAGATCTGCTCTTAAACATCATCTGATTGGTTAGATCTGCTCTTTAACATCATCTGATTGGTTAGATCTGCTCTTTAACATCATCTGATTGGTTAGATCTGCTCTTCAACATCATCTGATTGGTTAGATGTGCTCTTCAACATCATCTGATTGGTTAGATCTGCTCTTAAACCTCATCTGATTGGTTAGATCTGCTCTTTAACATCATCTGATTGGTTAGATCTGCTCTTAAACATCATCTGATTGGTTAGATCTGCTTTTTAACATCATCTGATTGGTTAGATCTGCTCTTAAACATCATCTGATTGGTTAGATCTGCTCTTAAACATCATCTGATTGGTTAGATCTGCTCTTTCACATCATTGATTGGTTAGATGTGCTCTTCAACATCATCTGATTGGTTAGATCTGCTCTTTAACATCATCTGATTGGTTAGATCTGCTCTTTAACATCATCTGATTGGTTAGATCTGCTCTTTAACATCATCTGATTGGTTAGATCTGCTCTTAAACATCATCTGATTGGTTAGATCTGCTCTTAAACATCATCTGATTGGTTAAATCTGCTCTTAAGTGTCATCCTGAGGTCGCAGCAGTTCTCGTCCTGTGCTGACAGTGTCCTGCCAAAGTAAGATCCTCTCTTAGATCACCTCAGCTTCATCATCAGTATGATGTTTCTGTCGCCCGTCTTCATGAGGCGAGGACAAATAGAGACATGTAAAGTATATTTACTTTTTGGTTACTCAAAAGTCTGTTAAAGATATCTGGTGTAGAAAAACCTTACCACCTTTAGTTTTTTATTATTATTTATATCTAATAAATATAAATAATATACACAATATGCATACTGTGTGTTCTGTTTTTTACAGGAGGGATCACTAAAAATCAAAGCACACAGTTCCCGTCAGCTTGTTGTCCATCGATACCTCATTATGTACATGTCTGCATTTGAAACACCAACAGGGTAAACATCTGGCTCTAAAGGCCGTCGAGTAGCCTACCTGATTCAGATTAACGTTTTTAATGGGATAGATTGATATTCACTTTGGACAAATACACACACCACAGTGATTCAGCTCTGTCATTCATGGGTCAACTCTGTCATTGTAAGTCATGCAAAAGAAACCCAAATTAAAATATCAGAAATAAACACATTTATGATTCTCTGACATCGGTTGCCTGCAGAAGGATTACACTCCTTAAAATCAGTTTGTAGAGTATCACTAGTATTAAAAACTTCTAATGATAAAGTAAAGACACTCAGGAGACCAATCTGTAAAAAAGAATCACACATTTGAGTTTTACTTTCTGCAAGCAACCAACACCAAACACTGACATCAGCTGTAAATTAGAGATTGATCAACTTGCCTAAGAGAACTTTAGCATCCTCGACATCAAAATCACCATCGCCATCTGTGTCGTATGCCACCAGTTTACCTACAGCAGCAACAAACACACATGTTGGTTCTCTCAGAACAAGGCTGCACTGATTACTGGACATTTGCATGCATCATTAACAGACACGTCAGGAATTCACCAAGCTTGTAGGAGATGAGTCACACATTATCTAAGAGTCCTGCTGTCTTTGGATGGGCTGATGGATCCTCCGTTTCACTGATTGTTCTTTTCTGATTGGTCAGTCTATGCGTTTAAAGCTTGGTGGATTCCTTCAAAGTAAAGCTCCTGTATTCTCTAAACCTGGGTTCTGTCTTCACATGTTGGCATGTGCTGCTGTCTTTTAGGCTCAGTGTTTTGGAATTGGTCAAGTAGATGAGCTAACAGGGCTTTTACTGCAACAGATCTGCCAGCTGAAACCACTAAAATCACTAAAATGGTTTGCCTTTTTGCCACTGCAGGCTCAGACTGTTCTGAGTTGAACCATGAAGAAAGTCGAGGCGTCTCTGACCCCATTATCCAGGTATGCCGGTCTGACTCCAGCAGATTAGAGCTAGCACAGTTCTGGTTGTACTAGCATGCTTCCATGTATACTAAAAGTCCAGTGAGATGAGCAGCACCTCAGCTTTTCTAACTTCATGTAAATGTAGTCAGAGTGAAATACACTAACCAGCTAATCTACCATGCTCCAAACAACAGAAGCCTCTGAGGTGCAGGACAAAGAAGAGGGGACCCTGATCTGTCAGCAGGGTCTTCAGTTCTGGGCAGTGGCAGGCAGACCACCACAAACATGGTTCAGCACTTGGCTGTCAACCAAAGCTACGTGACCAATTCAAGAGACGACTGGAGCGCCCCGTTTTTATGAAAACGTTAAAAACCCCACATCAGCTAGGTCCCAGGTTTATAAAAGAACAGGAGCTCAGAGAGGGTAAATGTGGGGACACAGGAAATGGATATGTGAACTACAGGTTCTAGCTAAAGAGTACTCTTTACAACAATAACTGTAAACAACATTTGTGAGTCTAGTCTCAGAGCTGCTGGGTTAATACAGGGTATCTGGGCAAGATGGATGAGATGAACGTGAAGAGCCCTGGATCCAAAACAGAACAGAAAAAACAGAATCTACAAAATTGACACTCTCTTAAGTCATTCAGATTCAGAGCTCCAATAAGAGTCTTAAAGCTGGCCTGATAACCAGGTAAGAAACCTTAGCCAGGTGTTTGTGAACCAGGGGAAATGAAGACTGAATGCTGCTAACCCTAGAGCACACTGGCAGAGTTACCAGGTAGTGACTGAGTCCAACTGCTCGAACCAGGGGATGACTGAGGGATTACCTCCTAAACCTTTACTGAGCAGGTACTTTAAATTCACTGGTTAATCACACATAATGCCTCTTAAACCAGGGGTTCTCAACCTTGGGGTCAGAACCCCATTGGGGGTCACGAGACACTAAGAGGGGGTCTCCAAATTCCCTAAAAAAAAAAGAACATTTTTTGAATTCCACTGTTGTCACTTTACACCAATTTTACCAAATTCTAACCAGTTTTCATCTTTTTTTCCATGAATTTTAACACATTTTTGCCATCCAACATGTATTTTTTGCCATTTTAAACCCTTTTTACCACTTTTTTCTGCCTGTTTTTGACACTTCTAAACCAATTTTTGCCACATAAGCCACATGTTGCCTCTGTTGACCCATAATTGCCACTATAATCCCATTTTACCACTTTTAATGCCCATTTTTTTCCCAATTTAACCAAATTTACTATCTGATATGCCAATATTTACCAGTTTGACCAATTTCTGCCAATTTCTGCCTATTTTGTCTTTCTCAGTTAGCACTATTTTGCCAGTTTATATCGATTTTAACCCATTTTCGCCAATTTAAAGCCTTTTTTTGTTCTCTTTTACCACTAGTACACCCATTTTTGCTTTTTTTCTGCTATTTTTTGCCATTCTTATATAATTTGTGCCACTTTCAACCCATCTCTGCTCCTTTTAAGATCTAATTTCCCCACTGTTTACACCATTTTTTTTTCATTTTTAACCCATTTTTATTCTTTTTTTTAATAACAAAATAGATTTACATTTTTAAGAACGCTGTACTACACAAATGATCTAACAAAGAGACTTGTTTCTTTGATAAGAGTGGTTATTTTTTCAGGTTTAATATAGAATACGCACATCACGGCTTAACTTTACAATAGACTATGATTTTGTTGACCCCCATGGGCCCCCAGCTTGGCTGGGCCCCAGAAAGCTCCCCCCTTTATCCCCCCTAATGGACGGCCGTGTCTCCACATGATTATTCTTGAATGTGCATGGCCTTCAGGTACAGTGGGGGTCCCCGCTCTCTGGCACCTCTATTTTGAGGGTCACGGGCTGAAAAGGTTGAGAACCCCTGTCTTAGACAAGGTACTAGAAATGTTGTATAGTTAAGCCTGGATGAGGACCTAACCAGCATTAGTGAACAGCTAACAGTCGGTAACTCCTCATTAAAAGTAACCGATGACTTGAGCTGATCAGACTGAGCTGATACCATATCAATACTCTATTATCAGTGAGGAAGACCATCATCGTTGATAGTATCCTCGTCATGACCCCCTGATGAGTTGGTTCACCTGGTTAACTAGCAGTTAGCACTCGTTCATTACCTGGTAAAGGTAAAGGTTCCCAAAAATGATGTCAAAAACTTTGAAAGATAGAAAATGAGAGAAGAAAGGACTGAGTGAACTACATGATTGAAGACAAAGAAGCCCGTCCATTTTTACCTTGCAAGGCCTCAGACAGGTTAATTTGTAAGCCTTTAGCCTTGTCTGCATGCAAACAAAAAACATACAAATTACCATTAGAGATCAGAGAAACAGATTCTTCATCCATATCTTAGAAATCATCATCATTTATCATTACCAGTGCAGAAAAGTGACGTAGGCTTTGATTTTAAACACTCATGCAGAAACAGGGACGTGCATTCACAGAGTGGAGACGTTTGGATCAACATGCCACAGTAAACACAGAAGAGTTCAATCTGGAGCATCCGACGTGATAGAAAATAGACTATAATGTTATGGAGACAGCTGAAATGATGCTAAAATAGTTATCAAAATTAAAGGCCAGGATCTATAAGCTTTGGCCCTTTGTTGACCTGAGCTCCAGCATAAAGAACTGTTGATGTCGTTTGATGTGCTGAAGATCTGGACGCCATCAACACATACAGAACTTACCAGAAAACCATGGCCATGACCCCTCAGCCTAGTTCAGTCCCCAGCAGAACCGAGGCTACGGCCGGTTTAAAGCAGACCCTCGCCTTCTTTTAATACAGGGAGGAGTTTATTCTACAGACCAGACTGTCCCACTCCTAAGGCTTGTTTGGATTCTTGTGGACCGGCTTCTGTGCATCTAATATTTAACCCATCTAAGCCAGTTCACAGGAACACCTCGGTGTATTCACTGCAGCCTGAATGTTATTATTTAAAGCTGCAGATCTACCAAATCAGCTTTTCAACGTTTATTCCATTTTAGCAGCAACACGGTCACTTCCCCTACTTTCACCTTTTAATCGTGTTTACCGACACAGGTCGGGTTATCAGTGATTAGAAGCCATAATCGTGGGTGAGTTGGGGAGGGCAGCCTTGCAGGTTGGCCTTTTTCTGTTGCCTGGTGTTTGTGAATGTTTGCAGACTCATAGCTTACACTCAACAGTCTCCATTAAATGTTTGATGCAGCAGAGACTCTAAATCTGCTGCTGGTAAAACACTCGCTCCTGTTGCCAATGGCTGGTTTGCAGAACATTTACAGGTCGTTTCCACCAGGCGGTTCAGGCTGGTATGGCACAGTACGCGTCTTTTTGCGTTTCCATTATCAAAGTCGGAAGGGTCCCAAATAACCAACCCCTACCTTTCTTTTGTGTAGGGGTGCCAAGCCGACCAATCCGCCACTAAAGAGTGGAGCTACGCACATGACAGACCCGCTGCAGTTAGCCGATAGTCGATAGAGTCACGATAAACGGAAACATGAAAGTCCGAGTTTAACTATGTCGTGGATATCCAAAGAAGAATATTATCAGGTAATGATGTAACGATGTCCGTGTAAATCCTCAGAGGTGCAGACTCTGTGGCGAGAAGAACTGGACGGCGCTGTGAGTAACGAGAGCTGGTGGCGTTGCCTGACCATCTGCCTGCCCACCAAGTGAGGGTACAGGTGTCTGTGGAAACGCTCGCTGTTTACCATACCTACTCACTAAAACTGGACCACCTTGTGGAAACGACCACGCTGGCAATTCAACCAATCAGCCGTCAGATCTTTGGATAAGCTCAAAGACAAGAGAAAACATCGTTAATGCTGCCAACATGCGATGTCAGGGTCATTTTAAGCTGCTGTATACTGCTAGTAATAAAGACAATGCTGTTCTTTAATGTTAGCTAACTAGCATTAGCAGCATGCTAGCCTAGTCATGATTTCTAGACCCTACTGCAGTGGTTCTCAACCTTGACAGAGGGTCTCCAAAAAAGTTAATATTTTTAAAATTACACACCAATTTTGTCAATTTTTTTAACCGCATTTCATCATTTTTTCCACCAATTTTACCACATTTTTACCATTTAACACCTATTTCTGTCCATTTTAAACTCTTTCCACTACTACTTTCTGCCAGTTCTTGCCACCTCTAAATCAACCCTTACCCCTAAGCCTAATGTTGCTTCTGTTAACCCATTATTGCTACGATTAATCCCTTTTTACGCCCAATTTAATCCCTTTTTAACCCCATTTCACCATTTTATATGCCAATTTTTGCTAGTTTAACCAATTTCAGTCAACCCTTTTCGGCCATTTTATATCAATTTTCCATCCCATTTCACTAAATTTCCACACATTTTTGCCCATTTAAAGCCATTCCAGCCACATTTTAACTCCCTTTTACCATTATTTATGCCTATTTTGCCACATTAACCCATTTTTGCCATTATTAACCTAGTTGGCAATTTTTAAAGCCTTTAGATAATTTTTTTAACAAAGGGGATTTACATTTTTAAGAAGGCTATTTACTACACGAATGATTAAAAAATATATTTGTTTCTTTGATAAGAGTGGTTATTTTTTCAGGTTAAATTTCAAATATGGATATCACAGCTTAACTTTACAATAGACCATGGTTTTACTGACCTCCATGGACCCTCAGTTTGGCTGGGTGCCAGAAAACTCTCCCATCTATCCTCCCTAATGGACGGCCTCGTCTCCACATGACTATTCTAAATTGTGCATGGCTGTGTTCACCTTCAGGTACAGCGGGGGTCCTCGGTCTCTGGCACCTTTATTTTTGGGGTCATGGACTAAAGAGGTTGAGAACCACTGCTCTACTGTATCTTTGTCTCTATTCTTCCTCTGAGGCCAAGTTTGAAAAAAACCCACATCAATGAAATGGGAGGTAGCCGGTGAGAAGAGATGTCTAAGCTAGTAACAGTTAGCGTGGGGGTTCAGCCGGGATTGTTGGGACAGGGCAGGCACAGGACTGGACGAGGTTCAGGTCAGCTGTGGTGGAATACACCATATCACGGTTTAACCGGGTCTCAGGTTGTTTCATGAACTGTTAGTAGGTTTGCGTTTGTGAACAGAAGATTTTAAAAATCCATATTACTGCACGGCACACCAGAGAAGAGACCAGAGGACTTCATACTCACCCAGGACTCCCTGATAGTCGACCAGATCGAAGTAGACCACGGCTACAGATGTCCAGACACCCAGCAGAGCCAGAACGATGAACCAGGTGAAGAAGCTGCCACCGCTGCTGGATCCAGAGTCTGCCTTCTTCCCATTCTTATTGGCCGACTGGGCTTTAGTACCATCTGCAACAGAAAGAAGGCAGAGATCAAATCTGAGCCCTCTTCATTTTGGTGTTAAACCTTTTTACTCAGTCCTTTCATTTGGGATTCAACAAAAAAAGAGAAAAAACTGTTTCAGCAAACCGAGAAGATCGATCACTTTATTAGAGAGACGTGCAGAAAAACGGAGGTACAATGAGACAGAAGACTCAGAGGGGCCACAGATGAGACTGTTAGCTTGATGCTAACACATAAAGGAAACTGTAACTAACAGGCTAACAGAATTAGCTTTGTGTAAATTCAACTAAAGAAACTAGCAATTATTCATTCAAATCCACTGTATGATGGTTTTTTCATTAAATGTTGTGTAAAATAGGTGCAAAGTTAGTCTCAGTGTTCCCACACACCACTGCTGTTTCTTCATTAAATGGGGGTGTTAAACCGTAAGGGTGTCCCTCCCAGCCGTCATCATGGATCTAGAGCTGTTCTCATACAGGTGTAGCCGTATCCATGGCAACAGCTTTATCCTTTTTCTCACTCAGACATACGCAGGATGTCAACGGCAGACTGAAAAGAGCGTGATGGAGTCTGAGGAGCCCCGTTAGGTGCACAAAGATCTAAACCCCCCCCACGTCTGCAGATATGAACGTCGTCACCCTGCAAACACGCGGTGCTTTTTCTCCAACATTTCCTGCTGCGTTCACACGTCCACTCGCCTTAACTGATTATTTTAGACAGCTGGTAAACACAGTGAATGTTGGATTTTGTGTTCCTGTGAGCAGGAGGCAGCCAGGTTAGACGGTTTTTCAGGAGTGCAGCGAGTGCGAGACGGGCCACTAGGACAGAGTTCATTATAGTATAACTTTTATCAGCTCCAACATGCTCTGCTCAGTTTTGGTTGCCATGGTTTCCTGAACACAAGAAAGCAGCGAGCTGGACGAGGCCAGACACCGACAGTTTAGAAATACCCCTGCTGACCGGCACACAGGAGCGATGCAGACCAGCACTGAGACCATCCAGACCAGTTAGTCTCCTGTCCAGCCCTGCTGGTCTAAAGAAGGTCTTACTTTGACAGGCTGATTTAGTCGCTTGAGACAAGAAAGGCACAGAAACCATCTCTGCACAGCCTAACGGAGGACTACCATTGTATGAAAGCGTGTTTTCTGAATTTGAAACCTCTGAAATGTGTCGGCTATCACATGACGGTCTGCCTTTAAGCCCGAGCACAGAGGTGACAGAAACAGACAAATAAACCACATCCAACCAGCTATTCCTGGGCTGCTATGGCATCCCACAATGGATGATGGGAGAAAATAGCTGCAAAGGAAACCAACAGGTGGTGCAGTCCGCTAAATGGCGTTGGGTCAAACTCAGTGACATTTTAAAAGAGCAGGTGCTGAAATATCATAAAACTTTCTAGAGAATCATTCTGCATTCACTGTGATCTAATCCTTTCAGGTTCAAGTGTACAGTCATTCTCTTTTTCTCTAAAGGACTCTAAAGAAAATTCACGTTTACACACAGTAAGCAGCAACTTTTGTGTTTGAAATCCATCTGCTAGAGCAGGGGCCGAAATCTGGATTTAGGTTTAACCTGAGGGCCTCACGGGGTCAAGATTTAACCAAAAACTGTAAATCTTATTCTCACAGGTAGTTGATCAAGGGGCAGAACACCTGATGAGAAATATTAAAGTCAAAAGGATAAGTTTAAAGGCTCAAAATCTGAGATAAAAAGTCAAAATCTGAGATAAAAAGGTCAAAACACAAAAGAAAAAGTCAATGTTTTTTTTTTAAATAGAAAGTAAAAACCATGAGTTCAAAAGGTTGACATAACTTAAAATTTAAGATTGTGAATCTAAAAGGTCAAAATTTGAGATAGAAAGTAAAAATCATGAGTTTAAAGGTCAAAATATGAACTAAAAACTAAAAATCATGAGTTTAAAAGGTTGATATACCTTAAAATTAAAGTTTGTGAATCTAAAAGGTCAAAATTTGAGATGAAATTCTAAATTGTGAGTTTAAAAAGTCAAAATATGGGATTAAAAGTTAAAGTTAGGAGTTTCAAAGGAAAAATATTAGATTAAATTTGAAATCATGATCTTGAAAATTCAAAATTGAAACCTGAAAGTTCACAGTATGAGATAAAAGTCAAAATGCTAAGTTTAAGTAGAATTTTGAGATGCAAATTGAAACTATTAAATGAAAACACAAACTAATTTCTCTCCCCATTCCTTACTTTCTATCTCGTTATTTTTACTCTTTACTTTTTCAAGGTTTTATGATTTAACAAAAGTTATTTTAAATCTTCAAAGTTAAATTCTTATTTCTATACTGGAGGAAATCTGCAGACCTCAGACCTGCGGGCCAGTTCTTATTAAATATGATCTGATCCTGCAGGCCGGGTAAAACTGCACCACGGGCCAGATTTGGTCCCAGAGCCTCGAGTTTGACACCTCTTTGCTAGAAGGGTGTCTAAAAGTCATCTATTTCACTGTTCCACATCTACAAACATCAGTTCAACTGGGAAGAAAGCAGAAATAGGACACTAGAATAATAACACAGGTTACCTGAACACATTGACCTGAATGAGCCATATTTACTGTCAGGTTCTATCAGACGCCCTGAGAGCTGGTCAGAGTTTAAACGGCACACATTTAGAGTCCAGCAGCGCTCTGCAAGGCCGTACCTGCACCTGGACCTGGACCTTCAAGAAGACAACATTTTTCTAACAATCCTTCCTTCAAACAAACCCCAGACCCACGCAGAGACCTCCACCCCTAACAAACACCCCTCTCCCTCTCAGCTCGTTCTTCACCTTCAGCCTCCCCAGCGAGCGTGGCTGGAATCGCCGTGGTCACCGGAGGGATGATGGCCTCGGCCAGGGCTGCTGGATCCCCCATCCCTGCTGCGTGACGGCTTGGCTTGTGGACTTACTGCCCGTCTGACCCGGACAGAAAGGCTAGTGCTACCTTCTGGTTCTAGCTCGGTCCGGACTTCTGCTCCTCCGTCGCTGCTCCCTGCCCTTTCTTTAACAACCAAATATAACTCTGGAGGTCAAAGACAGCTATTTATAGTCCTGCGAGACCAGCTGGTCCTGACACAAAGAGGGGGAAGAAAGGACTGATGGGACCGCCCGCTTTAAAGAAAGCCAGGAGGGTTTGATTTCATACAAACATGGAGGTAAGTCCAAGCCTTCACAGTTCTACTGAAGGATTTCACTAGGAAGGCTCAGTCCTGAGGAGACGTTCAAGAACTTTTAAAAAATGTTCCATCCTTTTGTCAAACAGTTTCTTTAGAGGGGCTCTTCAATAAAAACGGTGATAGCAGGGAATCATGGGAGTGACTCCACCCAGTTAAACCAACAGGGTCAGAGAACTTTCTGGCAGGAACCAGACTCAAAAAAACGGGAGAAACTCTCGTTATTCTGTTTTTTAACCAAAAACCAAAAAAAGGAAAAAATTAATAACATTTTGAAAAACAGGGTCCAATTTTGGTTTGTTTCGATTCCATTATTTTGTTTTTCATTTAATGGAATTCTTGAGGAAAAGGAAGTCATGTGACCACTGGGAAAGGTGAGCATTTCAAAATAAAAGCCTCCATGTCAAAACAAGAGCCATCCGTTGTGTTTAACAATATGATAATGGATATATATATATATATAGATAGATATATATATATCTATATATAGATATATAGATAGATATATATATATATCTATATAGATATATAGATAGATATATATCTATAGATATATATCTATCTCTATCTATCTCTATCTATATATATATCTCTCTATCTATATCTATATCTATCTATCAGATAGATAGATCTATCTATCAGATAGATAGATCTATCTATCTATCAGATAGATAGATCTATCTATCTATCTATATGAAATCAAAATGAAAGATTTTAAAGAAAGGTAATAACATTACAGTCCATTAAATTGCCAGTTAATTAGCTATTTACATTATTTATCATATAATGTATACAGAGCATTATTGACTATTACAATACTGTAAAATTCAATGGATTGCTCTTTGTTTTAACTGGGGGCTTTTATTTTGAAAAGCTCACCTTTCCCAATTGCTCACATGACTTCCTTTTTCTCAAGTATTTCATTAAATGAAGAAAACAAAATAATGGAATTGGAAAAACCAAATTGTTTTTCCGTTTTAACATTTTTGGTCAAAAGTGAAAAAAAAAACAAAACAGAATAACGAGAGTTTCTCTGATTTTTTGAGTCTGGTTTTAGCCAGGAAACGGATCTGCCAGAAAATACACTGACCCAACAGACACATGCAGGTGTCTAGCTGTCATCTAGACAGTTATCATCACGCTCCAGGGGGCGGGGCTTAGAAAACCCTCCTTTCCATCCATATAACATGAAAGTGTACGACTCCTGTTCTAAAATGGATCAGTGCCTTCAGACATCTCAGGTCATGTGTTTGTGGAGTCACAGTGAGGTTTAGCCTAGGCCCTGTTAGCACCTGGTACCTGGATCTGTAGCACTGGATCACCAGTCTGGGGTTTGGCCAGTATGGCCAGCATTATGATGGGATCACATGCTGCAGTCACAGGACAGGTGTCGGCCATGTTTGTAGTCTTTGTCAGTGAGCATCCTCGGGCTAGGACAGCTTGAGTCAGTGCATCCCTAAAACCATTTACAACAGGTTTCTTCATCATTTTATTCAGACGTTTCACTGCTAAATCTGCATGAAGGCAGTCAAGTAGACGGATGAGGAGCTCACTGGGGCAGGGGTGTCAAACTCAATCACAGCAGGGGCCGGATTCTGAATTAAGGTCTAACCTGAGGGCCTAACAGGATCCATATTTGTCTGTCAACCTCATTTTTACCAGTATTAAATTATTGGGGAAAAATAAGCACTGATGATAAATGATTGAGATTTAAAAAGTCAAAATGATTAGTTAAAAAGGCTCAAAATCTGAGATACAAAGTCAAAATTAACAGTGCAAAAGGTCAAAACACAAAATCAGATTCAAAATAATGCTTTTAAAAGGCAAGTAGTACATAAAAAAGAAAGTCACAGTCATGTTTTCAAGGCAAAAATAACTTATAAGTTAAAATGATGCACCCAAAATGTCAAAGTATGAGATAAAGGTTGAAATAATAAATTGACAAGGCCAAAATATTAGATAAAAAGTCAAATAAGAAATTTGAAAGGTCAAAATACAGTATCTAAAGTCAAAATTATAAATAGGAAAGGTTCAAATATGAGACAGAGTCAAGATAATAAATATACAAAATCAAAATATGTTATATAAAGTCAAAATTATAATTTTTAAATTTTTTTTCCACATTTATACAACTTAAGTATTTGATATCATCGAGGTTAATTTGACTTTTTCATACTGGAGGAAATCTGCAGACTTCATATTTTTGGGCTAGTTTTATTAAGAACAGGATGTGACCTTGTGGGCCGGGTGGAACTGTAGCATGGGCCGGTTTTGGCCCCCGGGCCTTGAGTTTGACACCCCTGCTCTAGGGTTACGGAGAGCACAGAATAACTCACACTAAGGTTCAGCCTTCCAGCAGTCAGCCATTATATCCATCTTCATGCACAAACGCTGGCTACAGCTGATTGGATAACCTCCTAATCTCTCCGCCCACATTGACATGGTGGTTACTTCATCTAGGAGGACCAAAATATCCCTGATGTTCATGAGAAATCAAACCAATCACTTCACAGAACCTTGGATCTGCTGCTTTATTTTTAGCTCCAGGTCCTAAACGGTGTCGGGAAGTGTCGGTAAAAATAGAGGTGAAGCAGATCACATATTCTGTGACGCCTCACCTGAGCAGGCTGAGGGACCTGGTATCATCACGGGGCTTTGAATAAGTCTGACAGCCTGAGTGAAAGGACGTTTCACTCTGAAGGCCGGCGATTAAAAACTAAAAACTACCTTTGAACTGCAGCTTGGTGTGAGTTTCCATTTTAACTACAATTTTAAACTCTCTCCATCATTAACCTGATGATTCAGTGAGTCCTACACCCGTCTGTACTGTCATGTGTGTAAATGGAGCGCACCCTTTACAGCCTAGGCTCCGCCCCTCCCACTAAAACAGCACTCACTTTAACTTCAGAGAATTTTAAAAAATCACGCCTCAGGGCGACCTCTGGTCCATGTGACGAGAGAGAGGGAGAGGGAGCTCAGGTACCAGACTGGATCCATGTACATTAGACCTGGGACCTGACCCAGCCTACGGCTCTCCTCTCCTCAGTCTGACACTCAAAGATCTCTGATCTGCATCTTCGTCATCAGGATAAGGTACATCATCATCATCATCCTCATAGTGAAGGATCTGTGCTCTCAATATTTCTGCTGAAACTGGTGGGAATAAGACAAGAGGCTGTATCTGATCCCTCTGTCAGAGGATCAGCTGGAGAGGATGAGGCAGAAAACTTCGCTGTTAGCGTGTCTGTCAAATGTCAGCGAAGGGCAACGAAGACTAGGCTAAATCAGCTAAATCAGCTAAATCAGCTAAAAACAAACAGTCTTCATCAGACATCCCAGATCCAGGATCTTCTCCACGGTGGGCAGATCCGTCTGATCGTAGAGGATGTGGAGACCTCAGCTGTCGATCACGCTGCTATGATCTGGAACTAGATCAGTAAATATCAAACATTTTTACCTAAAGCTCACCTGAGATCAAGCTCAAATCTCTGCATCAGAGGTGCATCATCTTCATATCCTCTTTAAATTTTTGTTGTTTCTGTATAGTTTAGAATGCACAGATGTTTAAATTCCATTTGGTAACAAGTGTATTACAGAAAAATACACTGATACTAACATTTCTGCAGCCTTATTCAAGCAGTCTACTGTAACAAAGCCTAGACTTCCTGTACCTGTTTAAGTTTTTTACACCAAACTACCCGAAAAAACATGCCTATTAAACAAAGACTCAGTAAAAGGGTCAAATATAGTAGAGAAAATTTAAGCTTTCTTATTGGTTGTCTTATTCTTGTACAGTTCTATTAATCACACATGGTTGTAAAAACACCAGTGCACCTCGCCACACCTCTGAACCGCTGAACTAGACTCAGACGAAGAGAACAAACTTCCACTGATAAAGCCTGATTTAGCTTCTGCGTCGTGTCGATGGCGTAGCTACATGTAGCCCTCTGCGTCGACGCAGACCGCTACGCCTACGCCTGATGCGCTCCTCCAAAAAATCCTAACTACACGTCGCGACGACGCGGACCGCAAGGGCTGTGATTGGTCCACTCAAAACGTCATTTCTTCATCCAGGTCCCTCAGTGGGCGAACCAGTGTGGTAAATTCACCCGCTCTCAGCCTCGTCTCGTTTAGTGGCTGTACAGACGTCCCCCTCAAACGTCTTCCTGTCGCCTGCGCCTCAACATTTGCAACAAAAGAATTTGTTCGTGGCTATCGATGAGCTCCAAACACACCTGCTCCACCTCGGTCGCCATGACCAGAAGATAAACAAGGATTCAAATGTGACCCGTCTGAAACCACAACCACACACCCACACACACCCATAGCGGCATGGCGGTGAATTGCAGAGTGACACGTTCCCTCGCCGCAGAACTTGGAATGATCAACGACGGCGTCGAATGGTCAATGACGGCGTCGAATGGTCAATGACGGCGTCGAATGGTCAATGTGACTAAACTAAAGAACATTTAAGACTAAAATAATGACATATTTTGGCTCGATAAATCAGACTGTCTCAGCGGTACATGTCAGCTGTAGGCCTCCGTTATTCATCGTTCTCACTCTGTAAAAGCTGAGGGACTGACCACAGTCCACCTGTTCCTCCTCAGTCTTTAAATCCTGGTCTAAGGACTGAGGATTCAGGTCTGAACTACATGTAAACCTGGGTATTGATACTGGTACTAGTTAAAATGAGTGCGTAGGGTACGGTAGCTGACATTCTCACCAGGATCATGCTGACAGTCGGGTTCTACCCCTGGACCTAACTGAGCACGAGCGCTCATTCAGGGCCATTTCAGGGAACGACGCTCACGCCGAGGCTCCGTCTCAGAGAATGACGCTCACGCCGAGGCTCCGTCTCAGAGAATGACGCTCACGCTGAGGCTCAGTTTCAGATAATGACGCTCACGCTGAGGCTCAGTTTCAGATAACGACGCTCACGCCGGGGCTCCGTCTCAGAGAACGACGCTCACGCCGAGGCTCCGTCTCAGAGAATGACGCTCACGCTGAGGCTCAGTTTCAGATAATGACGCTCACGCTGAGGCTCAGTTTCAGATAACGACGCTCACGCCGGGGCTCCGTCTCAGAGAACGACGCTCACGCCGAGGCTCCGTCTCAGAGAACGACGCTCACGCCGAGGCTCCCTCACAGAGAACGATGCTCACGCCGAGGCTCCCTCACAGAGAACGACGCTCACGCCGAGGCTCCCTCACAGAGAACGACGCTCACGCCGAGGCTCCGTCACAGAGAACGACGCTCACGCTGAGGCTCCGTCACAGAGAACGACTCTCATGCTGAGGCCCAGTTTCAGAGAGCGATGCTCACGCTGAGGCTCATGACACGGAAACTGCGATGTTGAATTCACTGAGAGAATCAGACTTCGGAGAGAAAAACACTAAAAGAGGGGATGAATTTTTTCTTTTATGTCTTCACTTTAAATATTTTTCCCCCAGAAAACCTTAAAAAAGGGAAACCTTTTTTGCCATTTTCACCATTTTTGCCATTTTTCATCCATTTAAGCTCTCTTTTGCCATTAAACACCCATTTTTTTCCCCTTTTTTTGGCCATTTTGCAACTTCTTGTGCCACTTTTTCCTCATTTATTCCACTTTCATCCAATTTTTGCCGGTTTTCACAATTTTTTTGCCACCTCTTTTTTATTTCCCAATCTCTTGCCACTTTTAGCCCATTTTTGTCACTTTTTTTAACCATTTTTTGCCACTTTTTGTCTAAATAAGCTACTCGTTGCCATTAAATACCATGTTTCCTTTTTGTCCCAAATTTTTGCCACTTTTTTTTCCCATTGTGCCCTTTTTCACCACTTTTCACCCATTTAAGCTACCCTTTTCCATTGAATACCACTTGCTTCCAATTTTTTGGCCCAATTTTGCCACTCTTGACTGCTTTTTGCCCATTTTAGTCACTTTTCACTCATTTTTTTGCCACCTGTAACTAATTTTTTGTCACTTCTCCCCCATTTTACCTACTTTCTGACCATTTTTGCCCCCTTTAATATTTTTTAATTGCTACTTCAAGCCTTTTTGCCACTTCTCACCACTTAGATTGTGGCTTGCAAAGGTATTTTTCAACAGTTTGGCTCTTTGGTTGAGCGGGGTTGAGTAATGCTGCTGTAGAGGAATTATGGGGTTCATCAGTGATGAAAATTCAATGTAAAAATAATCAAAGTAAATAAACTGAGACCTGTTAAAGCCTGATCTAATGCCAGGAGAGAGACCGGACTGGAAACACGTCTAACTCCGTCAGCCTGTATCTTCTACCCCAGGCTGATCCACATCCATCCAGACTCTCGGGATTCTTTCAGAGTCTAACGGACTAGAAGGAACTCAAACTAGAACGCCATGAGGTGTTTGCATTGTGATCTCTAATACTCCTCTCCCATATGCTCTGTCAGAGTACGGATCCTCTGTCAGAAAAGCAAACTTTAGGGCCGTTACCAGAGACTATGGAGAAATGTGACTCAGCAAGAAATTCAGGTTGACACATTCATGTCATCGCTATCCAAACTAGCTCCCTAAGAAAAGGTGAAAAGGTGAGGCGATAGGACAGGGTGGACAGGTTTTAGTCCATCCTGACTGAGGTGTAGTTCTAACACACCTGAGGAGCCTATCTGTGAGCACATTTAGATCTTCATTTAAAATGTCTCTGACAAACCCAGACAGCTGTCTGGGTTTGTCAGAGACGTTTTAAACTACTCAGTGTTATCACAGACTAACTACGCTCCACCATCAGTGAGCCCAGCAAACCTAAAGGCTGACGCTTCAGTCTCTGAACACCAGACAGACCCGGCTGGGTTTACTGGACGTGTCTCTACACAGAAGACTAAAACACCATCAGATAACCCACACAGCAGCACACCAAACACCAGAAACATGAAAAGCATGCAGGAACATACCCCACTGTGCTTCCATACACTCCATGATCTACGGGCCACAGAAGCGGATTCAAACCAAGCTCATGCACACAAACGCTCACACACCTACAGACTTTCCCAAACTTATGGAGAAGTGTCGCTGAGCCGCTCCTCTCTGCAAGGCACAGTACACATTGTTCTGTGTGAGAGCCTCCTCTGGAGTCTTATGTAAGGCTGCTCTGCACCGCCTTCAAACCTGCCTCTCTTCCCTCCAGCGCTGCACTGTAACCTGATCCCACAGCAGAGCCTCACCTTCTATAAAACTTTCAGAACTCCTCTGAGGGAGGCTGCAGAGGTGACGGGAAGAGAGAGTGGCCAGTTAGAGGTCATAAATACAGAGCAGTGTGTTTAGTGACGGTTCATGGACCAAAAACATTACCGCTTCTTACATCATGTGACCTCAGGCTCTTCTGACACCAGCAGGTTCACATATGCTCACAGACAGGTAGGTCAGGATTCTCAGAGGTCTGGTTTCTCCAGTTTAACAGACCAACAATGTCAGCAGGGTTCGGTGTAAACCGCTAAAATGTTCCTAATCATAGACCAGTGATACTTAAGGTGTGGCTCTTTTGTCTTAATTTGAAATATCATTCCCCAGAAAACCTTTAAACAGGAAAGCTACAACCTCAGAAATCATCCATTAAAGGTCACATTCCTCCCTCTGAATCCCCACATTAATATGGCAGGCTTTCATTTTCAACCTTTAGTTTTGTCTATACATTTCCACTCCCCTTATTTGCAATTTTTTTCAAATTGTTTTGCCACTTTTTTACTACTTCTATCTAATTTTCGCCACCAGCTTTTGCCTCTTTTATCCTGCTTTTTGCCATTTGTACTGTTTTCCCTTTCTTGCCACTTTTCACCCACTTAAGCCACATTTTGCCATTAAATTCACTGTTTTCAGCAATCTTAGCATGTTTATGCTGTTTTTGGCCATTTTAGTCACTTTTACACTCATGTTTTCCTATGTTTTTGCTGGGTTTTTTTGGCCATTTTAGTCACTTTTACACTAATGTGCTGCTATGTTTTTGCTGGTTTTTTTGGGCCATTTAACTCACTTTTACACTCATGTGCTGCTATGTTTTTGCTGGGGTTTTTTTTTTTGTCATTTTTCTCACTTTTACACTCATGTTTCGCCATGTTTTTGCTGTTTTTGGCCATTTTACTCACTTTTACACTCATGTTTTCCTATGTTTTTGCTGGTTTTTTTTGGCCATTTTACTCACTTTTACACTCATGTTTTGCCATGTTTGTGCTGTTTTTGGCCGTTTTACTCACTTTTGAACTCATTTTTTGCCATGTTTTTGCTGGTTTTTTTGCGCATTTGACTCACTTTTACAACCATGTTTCGCCATGTTTTTGCTGTTTTTGGCCATTTTACTCACTTTTACACTCATGTTTTCCTATGTTTTTGCTGGGTTTTTTTGGCCATTTTAGTCACTTTTACACTCATGTTTTCCTATGTTTTTGCTGGGTTTTTTTTGGCCATTTAACTCAATTTTACACGAATGTGCTGCTATTTTTTACCTGGGATTTTTTGGCCATTTCACTCACTTTTACACTCATGTTTTGCCATGTTTGTGCTGTTTTTGACCAATTTACTCACTTTTACACTAATGTGCTGCTATGTTTTTGCTGTTTTTTTTGGGCCATTTAACTCACTTTTACACTAATGTGCTGCTATGTTTTTGCTGGGTTTTTTTTTTTGCCATTTTTCTCACTTTTACACTCATGTTTTGCCATGTTTGTGCTGTTTTTGGCCATTTAACTGACTTTTACACTCATGTTTTGCCATGTTTGTGCTGTTTTTGGCCATTTTACTCACTTTTGAACTCATTTTTTGCCATGTTTTTGCTGGTTTTTTTGCGCATTTGACTCACTTTTACAACCATGTTTCACCATGTTTGTGCTGTTTTTGGCCATTTTACTCACTTTTACACTCATGTTTTGCCATGTTTGTGCTGTTTTTGGCCCATTTTAGTCACTTTTACACTCATGTTTTCCTAGGTTTTGCTTGGTTTTTTTGGCCATTTTAGTCACTTTTACACTCATGTTTTCCTATGTTTTTGCTGGGTTTTTTTTGGCCATTTAACTCACTTTTACACTCATGTTTTGCCATGTTTGTGCTGTTTTTGACCATTTTACTCACTTTTACACTAATGTGCTGCTACGTTTTTGCTGGGTTTTTTTTGCCATTTAACTCACTTTTACACTCATATTTTGCCATGTTTGTGCTGTTTTTGGCCAATTTACTCACTTTTACACTCATGTTTTGCCATGTTTGTGCTGTTTTTGGCCCATTTTAGTCACTTTTACACTCATGTTTTCCTATGTTTTTGCTGGGTTTTTTTTGGCCATTTAACTCACTTTTACACTCATGTTTTGCCATGTTTGTGCTGTTTTTGACCATTTTACTCACTTTTACACTAATGTGCTGCTACGTTTTTGCTGGTTTTTTTTGCCATTTAACTCACTTTTACACTCTTGTTTTGCCATGTTTTTGCTGTTTTTGGCCATTTTAGTCACTTTTACACTCATGTTTTGACATGTTTGTGCTATTTTTGGCCCATTTTAGTCACTTTTACACTCATGTTTTCCTATGTTTTTGCCGGGTTTTTTTTGGCCATTTAACTGACTTTTACACTAATGTGCTGCTATGTTTGTGCTGTTTTTGGCCATTTTACTCACTTTTGAACTCATTTTTTGCCATGTTTTTGCTGTTTTTTTTCCCATTTGACTCACTTTTGTAACCATAGTTCGCCATGTTTGTGCTGTTTTTTGGCCATTTTACTCACTTTTACACTCATGTTTTGCCATGTTTGTGCTGTTTTTGACCATTTCACTCACTTTTACACTCATGTTTTGCCATGTTTGCGCTGTTTTTGGCCATTTAACTCACTTTTACACTCATGTTTTGCCATGTTTGTGCTGTTTTTGGCCATTTTACTCACTTTTACACTCATGTTTGCCATGTTTGTGCTGTTTTTGGCCATTTTACTCACTTTTGAACTCATTTTTTGCCATGTTTTTGCTGTTTTTTTGCCCATTTGACTCACTTTTACAACCATGTTTCGCCATGTTGTTGCTGTTTTTTGGCCATTTTACTCACTTTTACACTCATGTTTTGCAATGTTTGTGCTGTTTGGCCATTTTACTCACTTTTACACTAATGTGCTGCAATGTTTTTGCTGGGTTTTTTTGGGCCATTTCACTCACTTTTACACTCATGTTTTGCCATGTTTGTGCTGTTTTTGGCCCATTTTACTCACTTTTACACTCATGTTTTGCTATGTTTTTGCTGGTTTTTTTGGCCATTTAACTCACTTTTACACTCATGTTTTGCCATGTATGTGCTATTTTTGGCCGTTTTACTCACTTTTACACTAATGTGCTGCTATGTTTTTGCTGTTTTTTTTGGCCAATTTCACTCACTTTTACACTCATGTTTTGCCATGTTTGTGCTGTTTTTGACCATTTCACTCACTTTTACACTCATGTTTTGCCATGTTTGCGCTGTTTTTGCCCATTTAACTCACTTTTACACTCATGTTTTGCCATGTTTGCGCTGTTTTTGGCCATTTAACTCACTTCTACACTCATTTTTGCCATGTTTTTGCTGTTTTTTGCCCTTTTAGTCACTTCTACACTCATTTTTGCCATGTTTTTGCTGTTTTTTGCCCTTTTAGTCACTTCTACACTCATTTTTGCCATGTTTTTGCTGTTTTTTGCTCTTTTAGTCATTTCTACACTCATTTTTGCCATGGTTTTGCTGTTTTTTTGCCCATTTTACTCACTTTTACAACCATGTTTCGCCATGTTTTTGCTGTTTTTTGGCCATTTTACTCACTTTTACACTCATGTTTTGCAATGTTTGTGCTGTTTGGCCATTTTAGTCACTTTTACACTCATGTTTTGCCATGTTTGTGCTGTTTTTATGCCCATTTAACTCACTTTTACACTCATGTTTTGCCATGTTTGTGCTGTTTTTGGCCATTTTACTCACTTTTACACTCATGTTGTGCCATGTTTGTGCTGTTTTTGGCCATTTTACTCACTTTTGAACTCATTTTTTGCCATGTTTTTGCTCTTTTTTTTTGCCCATTTGACTCACTTTTACAACCATGTTTCGCCATGTTGTTGCTGTTTTTTGGCCATTTTACTCACTTTTACACTCATTTTTGCCATGTTTGTGCTGTTTTTGGCCATTTTACTCACTTTTACACTCATTGTTGCCATGTTTTTGCTGGGGTTTTTTTTTTTGCCCAATTTTCTCACTTTTACACTAATTTTTGCCATGTTTGTGCTGTTTTTTGGCCATTTTAGTCACTTTTACACTCATGTTTTGCCATGTTTGTGCTGTTTTTGGCCCATTTTAGTCACTTCTACACTCATTTTTTTGCCATGTTTTGCAGTTTTTGGCCACTGTAGTTACTCTTAAACTCATTTTTGCCATGTTTTTGCTGTTTATTTGGCCTTTTTTGCCACCTGTAACTCATTTTTGGTAACCTCTCACCTATTTTTGCCACTTTCTGACCTATTTTGCCACTTTTTCCACTTCTCACCTACTTTCTGCCATTTTATGCCCCTTTTGGCCTATTTTTTGCTGCTGTTTGACCATTATTAGCCATGTTTAACTTATTTTATGTTGCTATTTTAATCCGTTTTTGCCATGTTTTCACCATGTAGTTTGTGGCTCTTGCAAAGGCATTTTACAGCAATCTGGCCCTTGTTGAGCAGGGTTGAGTAACGCTGCAGTAGACGGCTCTCTGGTCATTGACTCGTCTATCTCTGCATTAAAGTGTAGCCAAACTCAAGTGGTTAGGTCCAGGGTAAGGCAGTGGGGAAGGTGATATATTTGAAATTCAGCACCAAGGGTTAGGCTTAGGCGCGAAAAAGACTGACAAACACTGGCAGCTGAGTCCAACACCAAAAAGAAACTTCCGCTTGGGACTTTCAGCATGGATTGGATGTATAGCGAACCCATGTCGGCCATCTTGACTGCAGTTGGGTCCCTCTCATTTAATCTAACATGTAAACCTGAGGTTAGAGTAGAACCGGGTGATGCGGCCTAAAACCTAAATCTCCAATTTTCTCTTTAAAAAATGTGATTAGCAATTTTAAACTATTTTTGTTATCCTTGTTTAATACACATGACAGATACATTTATCAAAGAATGTTTTTTGATTTTCTTTTATGAATTAATTTTAACACATAACAACTGAACTCTCCTCTAGGGTGAGAGCAGCTGTAATTTGGTCTAAAAAGAACACTTCATTTCCTGCTGGAAGAGTTTAACATCGACACGGAGGTCTGCAGTTATTTACAGAAACCTGTGCTGAATACAGAACTCACGTCTGACCATAAGAAGACAGAAAAATGGTTTTTAAATCTCTGCCGCTGTGGTTTTAAGTCTCTTCTGTAATGCTGAGGTAAGTCAGGCTGCTATCGAGGACACCAGTGGTTCTAAGACGGTGAAGAAATGTCTTAGTGGGAATTTGTACAACCAAACTTAATTACTAGAATAAAACAAAAACTAAAGATACTTGTGCATGCATTTTCACTGGTATTTTCATACTAATGCACTGTTTAACAACTTGCAATGTCACATAATATCAAACATTTAAAAACTTGAATGACCTCTTTGAAACATTTTTCTGGTATATTCTAACTGTGCTTGTTTCATAAGTACATGTTTAGGATCATTTACTTAGTTTATGTAGTTTAAATGACAGATAACAGGTACTAAAGGGTTTTTATGCTACAGCTGATTGCTTTCATGAATAAATGAATAATGCTGACACAGCTGTGTTCATTTTAGCACCTTTTTCTTTAAATTGGTAGTTCCCAGCAAACACAGCAGTTATTACAGACGTTAAACTAAGAGAGAAGAACATGTTTAACCCGTTAACTGTATAGAGTGGTGCAGGAATGAGTCCTAAAACGTGGGAGTGAGTTAGCATTTTAGCACTCCGTTCCCTCGTATGAAAGTCTCTGGGATTTCTGAATGAATTTTGGGTTAAATGCCTGAAATAAAGTCTGTGGTGAACACAAGCTCAAGAGGGTTTAACGTTTTATCCTACAACATTAAATACATCTGAAACATGCCCCATAATCGTGCATCTTTTCACGTCTTAATGACGGCGGTTGCTAAAAGACAACTAACAAGGACTACAGTGTTTGTCGGGAAGATTATAAGTCATCGGGAGCGCGGTGACTGAACCCGCCGTTCAGTTGTATCCGTGGGTGATGACGTTATATTCAGTCGACCGTGTTGTAGTTCAGTATAGCATGACATTAGCTTTTTACTTTCATCAGTTAGATTAACGAACCAGACATGATGCTCATATGATCAGTTTATGAAGATTATCTCTATGAACAAAACGTGTAAGTTTTATAAACTTTTATTGGACAAAGATCTTATTTTCAGCACTAATCCAAAAACCCATTGAAAAATCCCCTAGGCTTGACGACGAGGGAACCCATGCAACGCTAACTTCCAGGTTTGCCTACAGGACTACATCACGACTAGATTAAATAGAGTGGCGTAAATGAGTGGCGCTCAAATCCTGCTGTAAACTTCCTGCTGACAGGACTGAGAAGAAGCCGGTCTCATCACTTTGCTAGCTAGCATCAGTTATCCTGGCATGGGCTCTAATAATGAACGTATCCATTTAAAAACTGTGATGCAGAAATCCATTCATGGCTGAACTTTTATCGTTGACAACATCCATGATGCTCACCACTAGATCTCAGCACTGCTGGCTGCTTCTAGCGTGTTTGATGGATTTAGCAGTCGTTCAGCAGTGACACACACGTTCGCCGCTTGGCTGCATGTCTGACTGAGACATTGATGCACGTCTGGCGTGCTGCTTCCTTTAGTCGCCACAGCTTTATAACAAAGATTCGGCGGGCTGTGGTGTGTTCATGGTCTGAAGCTGCAGACCTGAACTAGGTCCAACAGCTGACTAAAATATACAGTTGTTAGGACCAAACTCAGGATTTGTGGTAGGGGGGGTGGAATCACGTGCCCAAAAGGGAGAGAAAGAGGAGCCGCAAAGGAATTTTCTAAAATCTAGATTTGGAGCAAATCAGATACCGGGTCTACTTGAATGGATCAGAGTAAAGTCTGTTACAAAAGACCGTTAAAGGGATTTTCGTCTCTCGTCAGACGAGACTTGGAAAAACTGGACTTTCACTTTTTCTAAATCTGCATCATGATGTTCTTATTTTAGTGAACTGTCCCTTTACTATAAGATAAGGTGTTCTTATTTTAGTGGACTGTCCCTTTACTATAAGATAATGTGTTCTTATTTAAGCGGACTGTCCCTTTACTGTGAGAAATGGTGTTCTTATTTTAGCGGACTGTCCCTTTACTATAAGATAAGGTGTTCTTATTTTAGCGGACTGTCCCTTTACTATAAGATAAGGTGTTCTTATTTCAGCGGACTGTCCCTTTACTGTGAGAAATGGTGTTCTTATTTTAGCGGACTGTCCCTTTACTATAAGATAAGGTGTTCTTATTTTAGCGGACTGTCCCTTTACTGTGAGAAATGGTGTTCTTATTTTAGCGGACTGTCCCTTTACTATAAGATAAGGTGTTCTTATTTTAGCGGACTGTCCCTTTACTATAAGATAAGGTGTTCTTATTTTAGCGGACTGTCCCTTTACTATAAGATAAGGTGTTCTTATTTTAGCGGACTGTCCCTTTACTATAAGATAAGGTGTTCTTATTTTAGCAGACTGTCCCTTTACTATAAGATAAGGTGTTCTTATTTTAGCGAGCTGTCCCTTTACTATAAGATAAGGTGTTCTTATTTTAGCGGACTGTCCCTTTACTATAAGATAAGGTGTTCTTATTTTAGTGGACTGTCCCTTTACTATAAGATAAGGTGTTCTTATTTTAGTGGACTGTCCCTTTACTATAAGATAAGGTGTTCTTATTTTAGCGAGCTGTCCCTTTACTATAAGATAAGGTGATCTTATTTTAGTGGACTGTCCCTTTACTATAAGATAAGGTGTTCTTATTTTAGCTGACTGTCCCTTTACTATAAGATAAGGTGTTCTTATTTTAGCAAGCTGTCCCTTTACTATAAGATAAGGTGTTCTTGTTTTAGCGGACTGTCCCTTTACTATAAGATAAGGTGTTCTTATTTCAGCGGACTGTCCCTTTACTGTGAGAAATGGTGTTCTTATTTTAGCGGACTGTCCCTTTACTATAAGATAAGGTGTTCTTATTTTAGCGGACTGTCCCTTTACTATAAGATAAGGTGTTCTTATTTTAGTGGACTGTCCCTTTACTATAAGATAAGGTGTTCTTATTTTAGCGGACTGTCCCTTTACTATAAGATAAGGTGTTCTTATTTTAGTGGACTGTCCCTTTACTATAAGATAAGGTGTTCTTATTTTAGTGGACTGTCCCTTTACTATAAGATAAGGTGTTCTCATTTTAGCGGACTGTCCCTTTACTATAAGATAAGGTGTTCTTATTTTAGCGGACTGTCCCTTTACTATAAGATAAGGTGTTCTTATTTTAGCGGACTGTCCCTTTACTATAAGATAAGGTGTTCTTATTTAAGCGGACTGTCCCTTTACTATAAGATAAGGTGTTCTTATTTTAGCGGACTGTCCCTTTACTATAAGATAAGGTGTTCTTATTTCAGCGGACTGTCCCTTTACTATAAGATAAGGTGTTCTTATTTAAGCGGACTGTCCCTTTACAATAAGATAAGGTGTTCCTATTTAAGCGGACTGTCCCTTTACTATAAGATAAGGTGTTCTTATTTTAGCGGACTGTCCCTTTACTATAAGATAAGGTGTTCTTATTTTAGCGGACTGTCCCTTTACTATAAGATAAGGTGTTCTTATTTTAGCGGACTGTCCCTTTACTATAAGATAAGGTGTTCTTATTTTAGTGGACTGTCCCTTTACTATAAGATAAGGTGTTCTTATTTTAGCGGACTGTCCCTTTACTATAAGATAAGGTGTTCTTATTTTAGCGGACTGTCCCTTTACTATAAGATAAGGTGTTCTTATTTTAGTGGACTGTCCCTTTACTATAAGATAAGGTGTTCTTATTTTAGCGGACTGTCCCTTTACTATAAGATAAGGTGTTCTTATTTTAGCGGACTGTCCCTTTACTATAAGATAAGGTGTTCTTATTTTAGCGGACTGTCCCTTTACTATAAGATAAGGTGTTCTTATTTTAGTGGACTGTCCCTTTACTATAAGATAAGGTGTTCTTATTTTAGCGGACTGTCCCTTTACTATAAGATAAGGTGTTCTTATTTTAGTGGACTGTCCCTTTACTATAAGATAAGGTGTTCTTATTTTAGCGGACTGTCCCTTTACTATAAGATAAGGTGTTCTTATTTTAGTGGACTGTCCCTTTACTATAAGATAAGGTGTTCTTATTTTAGCGGACTGTCCCTTTACTGTGAGGGAAGCTACACAGAAAAGGAAAGGTGTCCTGGAGGTGTTTATGGGGTTTCCTGGCTCCCACAGGTGTACACTGAGTTTTCCTGCATATTAAATAAGAGGCGGCCCCCTCCAGCTCCCAAAGCTGCCCGTCATAAAAATCGGGCGTTTACCAGGTGGACGCCATCTTTAACCACGACTGCAGTATTACACTGATGCTGTCGCTGTGCCAAAGAGGAGCAAAAGAGCGGCAGGTTTCCTAAATGTCAGACTTTCTTCCCTCCAGCAGATAAACGCTGGGCTCTGTGAGCTGAAGACAGACGGCAGGCATGTTTCTCTGACTGTAGGATCAGCGCTGCCCCCGCATGTACACGCCGCTAGGTAGCATACCGCTGTTAAGTCATGTTTCTGTAATTTCCTCTTCCTAATCGATAATACAGATCAATGTTTGTGGGTTTCAAACCTGATAAAGCGTTCAGTGAGGCAGAGAGGCGGACAGGTAAACCATGTGACTGCAGGTATTTCTTAGATGTTTCAGAGTTTCCACAGTCAGCTGCAGGAAATCTCTCAGCTTCTATAACCTTATTTTTTTTAAAGAGGAACAAACAAAGGGTGATATTAACCTAGAAATTCAATCCCAAAATACCAGTTTAATCCATTCTTTTTAGTGGTAGCAGAGGTTTTATGCACATCTTTCAAACATTCAAGGGTCAATATTTTTTCAGAGTGGTTCACAAGAATCCTACTGTTCATGTTTTAAGTATGTTTATCTTAATCAGAACAAGTGACATAAATGATAATCCCCTTCACTAAAGCAGCTGATAACAAATTTGCAATAAGAGCAAAAACAATAATTGGATATTTTAACCCTTCTACCCTAGTTCATTCTAACATTGATGAAGATCAGCCTTAGCTTCAGGAAGTCTGACCCCAGCTATGATCAGCTGATCGCCAGTGTTCCTGCCTGAATGTAGGCTATGAGATACAATGATTTATGGCTTGAATTTGTTTTGTTTTAAATACATAAGATACAGGACCTGATAGTAATCGCATATTAAATCATAATCGCAGTATTGGGGAATAAAAACAGATTATTTTTGCAAATCTTTCAGGCTTATTTCTCAGACCTTCATTTTAAAGACAGTGTTTTATTATAGTCAAACTTAAAAAGGGTAGAAAAAGCTTTTAGATGTCAGTAACAGTTTAAGGACAAGAACAGGACGTTTATCAGGAGGTCAGAGCAGGAAACAGAAATTAGAGCTGGCCGTTATCACTGAGATCAGTGTATAAAGAGGCTGAGTGGAGGGAGCTGAGAGTGTGTGGCAACCACATGTACCTGATGGTCAATATTTAAGATTGACTGCTGACACACGGCCGATATAATCAGCTGTAATGGTGGAAATGTTTAACCTGACACATCCGTCTGCTAAACCTCTCATAGACAGCGGGAAAGAGGGAGCCTTTAAAAAACACTCGGGGTGTGATTGGATGAACGTTCTGTCACATCTTTACAGGCCAATCAGAGCAACAAAACATGTGACGTAGCCGCTAACGACGAGTAAACTCCATAAAGAAGTGCATAACAGTAACCATGGCGACCGTAAACATGTCAGTACACGACTTTTGTGGTTTTTGAAAAGAAAACAACTCACTGCTGTTCTTTGTTCTTCTTTTAACCAAGAAATGTCGTCAAGTTCTGATAAACTGGCGCTTTAGCAGCTTCCACGCTAATCTCTTCCGCCATAACTGCTCCGGCCTCTTGTTGCTGGTTGTTTACGTCACGACTCTGCCGCGCCTGAAGGTACTGCCCCTTGTCGCTGATTGGTCCTGTCACTTTCTAACCGGGCCCAAACGGTTTAACGGGAGTTTTGCAAGATGGATTCACCAGCAAGAAACACAGAAACGGGCGAATGTTCTTATCAGCTGATATTTAACTCTTCATCTGCCAGTACAGAGATCTGATGTAGAACTTCAACTTCTACCGTAGATTTTATGTGTCAGCAGCTGGTCTGAAACACTCTCGTACATTTAACCATCTAAAGCTAAACAGATAAACGATAGGGCAGGACCATATATCCTGTTTCTATTGTGATGGCCATGTGCGCAGGGGCAGTGGTCACTAAGGCTGCACAAATCCGTTCTGTTTGGACCAGAGTCCTGATTGTCTGTTAACAGAGTCCTCTGCAGTTCTTATGCTAACTTACATTTATTAAAGTTGAAGGAAAAGAAGTTAAATAATAATATTTGGGATTCAGGGATCCTCTCCCAGGAAGTCAACACTTTGTTTCTGTAGTTGTGGTTTATTTTCATTTTCTATTTTGCCGTTAAAGTAAAGGGACACTTCGTCATTTTAACATCCTCTACTTCATGCATGAGTGTAATCTCACATTCTAGCTAGAATAAAGCTCCATCATCCACACAGAGGTCTGATGATGATGATGAAGACTCAGGAATACGATCTGTTTTAAAAGGGTGTTCACTAAAGTGAAGACCATCTCTGGACCTGGAGAACATCTGAGCGAGTCGTGCAGGTAAACTCAGAGATCTCCATCGTTTCTCCCGTGCGTTCTCTCGACTCCCTGTAGAAACCGTTTGCAGCGCCAAGTGTTGGCACAGTGCCGTATCCGCCAAGAACGCAGGACGAGTGCCTGTCAACATCACTGCATCAATGATTTTCACGCAGAGCTTCAGCTTTACTGCACGCTCTGCTATCATAACGGTGAAACAAAGGCAGGCCGTGCGTCCAGGCTGGCACCACGGGCAGACTCGGAAACATGACTGAAGGGAAGGATTTTTTATGGAGTCCTGTGAAACATTTGAGGAATCTTTCAGCCCTGATCATCACACCACGAGGGCGTGAGATAGTTAGGTGACCTGGTACACGTCAGTCAGCTGCTTTTGTAATTTTAAATTGTAGCCAAAGTGACCCGTTCTGTCTTTTCTGTGATGAGCTGGATTAAGGTCGGCCTAAAATCTCCATCAGGACTCAGATAAGTGAGCAGCCAAGTCTGAGTCTCCTCCTTACGTCAGGCGACAGGTGACCCTGCTGACACTACACCGTAGACCCGTCAGGAAGACGCCAAGTTACGCCAGGCTGATCCTGGGTGAGCGGAGTCCCACTATCAGCTGAACACAAACAATAGCATCACACATTTAGCCTGCAACCATAGTCAAAAAATCAACCTCATCACACCAACAGGTTATCACTGCCTGATTTCAAAATGTTTTATGGTGGCGATTCTTCATGTGTGATTCTCCAGATTATTCTAGATCACATCCTAGATAACTTCATTTCTAGAAGAACAAATCCCAGAGCAGTTCCACAAAACTGAGCAAACCCTACTTACACTTACAATGATGGTGCATTGTAAGACAGGGAGTGAAGGTGAGCTGAAAGGTTTGTTGGAGCCAAAACATGTCTGACACAAACACACAGCAGAGCAGGAGCATGCAGTAACGCTTCCATCTACAGGATCAGATTCAGAAAAGGAACACTCTTCAGACGCAAGCAACACAACACAGCATCACAAGGCTGTTACCCTGTCAGCTTCCCATACTTCCAGCTCTGGAGGGGGGGCACGGAGGCCTGGGGGTGAAATCATGAAGACATTTAACAGGACAAACAGGGAAAAGATGACAGCTGATGGGTAAATATGAGAGCGGAGGGAAATGTCTGAGCTCAATAATGAGATCAGCTGATCTTCAGATATGTGTATACCTGCCCAGTGTTTACAGTCACCTGACCACAGCTCTGTTTACTCAGATATGTGTATACCTGCCCAGTGTTTACAGTTACCTGACCACAGCTCTGTTTACTCAGATATGTGTATACCTGCCCAGTGTTTACAGTCACCTGACCACAGCTCTGTTTACTCAGATATGTGTATACCTGCCCAGTGTTTACAGTCACCTGACCACAGCTCTGTTTACTCAGATATGTGTATACCTGCCCAGTGTTTACAGTCACCTGACCACAGCTCTGTTTACTCAGATATGTGTATACCTGCCCAGTGTTTACAGTCACCTGACCACAGCTCTGTTTACTCAGATATGTGTATACCTGCCCAGTGTTTACAGTCACCTGACCACAGCTCTGTTTACTCAGATATGTGTATACCTGCCCAGTGTTTACAGTCACCTGTCTGCAGCTCTGTTTACTCAGATGTGTGTATACCTGCCCAGTGTTTACAGTCACCTGTCTGCAGCTCTGTTTACTCAGATATGTGTATACCTGCCCAGTGTTTACAGTCACCTGTCTACAGCTCTGTTTACTCAGATGTGTGTATACCTGCCCAGTGTTTACAGTCACCTGACCACAGCTCTGTTTACTCAGATATGTGTATACCTGCCCAGTGTTTACAGTTACCTGACCACAGCTCTGTTTACTCAGATATGTGTATACCTGCCCAGTGTTTACAGTCACCTGACCACAGCTCTGTTTACTCAGATATGTGTATACCTGCCCAGTGTTTACAGTCACCTGACCACAGCTCTGTTTACTCAGATATGTGTATACCTGCCCAGTGTTTACAGTCACCTGACCACAGCTCTGTTTACTCAGATATGTGTATACCTGCCCAGTGTTTACAGTCACCTGACCGCAGCTCTGTTTACTCAGATATGTGTATACCTGCCCAGTGTTTACAGTCACCTGACCACAGCTCTGTTTACTCAGATATGTGTATACCTGCCCAGTGTTTAGTCACCTGACCACAGCTCTGTTTACTCAGATATGTGTATACCTGCCCAGTGTTTACAGTCACCTGACCACAGCTCTGTTTACTCAGATATGTGTATACCTGCCCAGTGTTTACAGTCACCTGACCACAGCTCTGTTTACTCAGATATGTGTATACCTGCCCAGTGTTTAGTCACCTGACCACAGCTCTGTTTACTCAGATATGTGTATACCTGCCCAGTGTATACAGTCACCTGACCGCAGCTCTGTTTACTCAGATATGTGTATACCTGCCCAGTGTTTACAGTCACCTGTCTGCAGCTCTGTTTACTCAGATATGTGTATACCTGCCCAGTGTTTACAGTCACCTGACCACAGCTCTGTTTACTCAGATATGTGTATACCTGCCCAGTGTTTACAGTCACCTGTCTGCAGCTCTGTTTACTCAGATATGTGTATACCTGCCCAGTGTATACAGTCACCTGACCACAGCTCTGTTTACTCAGATATGTGTATACCTGCCCAGTGTTTACAGTTACCTGTCTGCAGCTCTGTTTACTCAGATGTGTGTATACCTGCCCAGTGTATACAGTCACCTGACCACAGCTCTGTTTACTCAGATATGTGTATACCTGCCCAGTGTTTACAGTTACCTGACCACAGCTCTGTTTACTCAGATATGTGTATACCTGCCCAGTGTTTACAGTCACCTGACCACAGCTCTGTTTACTCAGATATGTGTATACCTGCCCAGTGTTTACAGTCACCTGTCTGCAGCTCTGTTTACTCAGATATGTGTATACCTGCCCAGTGTTTACAGTTACCTGACCACAGCTCTGTTTACTCAGATATGTGTATACCTGCCCAGTGTTTACAGTTACCTGACCACAGCTCTGTTTACTCAGATATGTGTATACCTGCCCAGTGTTTACAGTCACCTGTCTGCAGCTCTGTTTACTCAGATATGTGTATACCTGCCCAGTGTTTACAGTCACCTGACCACAGCTCTGTTTACTCAGATATGTGTATACCTGCCCAGTGTTTACAGTTACCTGACCACAGCTCTGTTTACTCAGATATGTGTATACCTGCCCAGTGTTTACAGTTACCTGACCACAGCTCTGTTTACTCAGATATGTGTATACCTGCCCAGTGTTTACAGTCACCTGTCTGCAGCTCTGTTTACTCAGATATGTGTATACCTGCCCAGTGTATACAGTCACCTGACCACAGCTCTGTTTACTCAGATATGTGTATACCTGCCCAGTGTATACAGTCACCTGACCACAGCTCTGTTTACTCAGATATGTGTATACCTGCCCAGTGTATACAGTCACCTGACCACAGCTCTGTTTACTCAGATATGCGTATACCTGCCCAGTGTTTACAGTCACCTGTCTGCAGCTCTGTGTTTACTCGAAGCCTGTCTCTTAGAGCAGAAGTCAAATATTTGATCAGTCACTTGTGGTGTCTGATCATGAGTTGCAGCTCTAAATTCATGTTGAATGCTCAGGTATGAACACACCAACACTTCAGAATACTTTCATTTAAATGCACACACACGGTAAAACTCACATGCTCACACTTCTGTGGTTAAGGACCTGATCCATCAGAGTTTAGGGCAGCAGTTGGGATCTATTTAGAGAACCAGGTTCTAATCTAGACCTTAGATGGAACAAAACATTTAAAAACCCATTTTCCTCCCTTTTCCTGTAACAACATGTCATTTTGGGTCAACTTTGCAAAGATCTTGAGGAAATACTACATTATCAGGATAAAAGCAGCATTGTTATCCCAAAATAGAAGACTAATTAATCAAAATAGTGGGTAAACACTGAAATTAACCCTCTATAACAGGGGTGTCAAACTCAAGGCCCGGGGGCCAGAACCGGCCCGTGGAACAGTTGTACCTGGCCCTTCAGATCATTTCATATTTTTATTATAACTGAGATTTCCTCCAGTTTAAACCTAACCCTGATGATTTAAAATATCCTTGTTCTGTCATAAAAATAAGAAAAGTTAAAACAATTAGATAAACAGTCAGGAATGTTGGAAAATACATTTCTGTTTTCATTTCATATTCTTGATTTTGCATCTAACAGTTATCAGGCAAAGTTATGGATTTGACTTTTTAATTCTTATTTTGACATTTTCAATTCACATTTTTGACTTTTTCTCTTATTTTTTTCCTTTTTGATCCTCAATTCTAAAATTTTAAAGACTACTTAACCATTTAACTCATGGTTTTATTTACTTTCTCAGGTTTTGATCTTTTTAGCTCCTTACTTTGACTTTTATCTCATAATTTGGCCTTTTGTATCCTCAATTTAAAATTTTAAATAATATTTTGACCTATGAAACTCAAAATTTATTTTTTGTTCTCAGGCTTTGGCATTTTTAACCAATGATTTTGAAATCGATCTCATATTTTGACCTTTAAAACTCATGATTTAAAATTTTATCTCATGTTTTGACTCTTAAAAATCATGATTTAAACTTTCTTACTCATATATTTGCCTTTAAAAACATGATTTTGACTTTAATGCCTTTAGAGCTAATAAGTTTGAATTTGTATCTCAGATTTTGAGCCTATAAACTGACCATTTTTACTTTTTTAAATCTCAAAATAATTTTATCATCAGTGCTAAGGTTTTTTTTCTCCCATAATTCAACCACATCACTGGCTGATGTGGATCTCCACAGACCAGGGTACACCACTGAACGCTGAAGCTGAAGAGCACTGGTCACAGTGGACCATAACTCAAAGCCTGGTAACTCAAAGGGCGGTGGTACCTGATCTACATCTCCAGGTGGTTGAATCTACACCAGTGCACCAGCTGTATGAGCTCTGCACAGTCAGCCTGGCATACACCTAACCAAAACAATGCAGCCAGCAAGCTCTGTGACTGGTCCTCTATCATCAGCTGACTGAGTAATGTCTGCAGGTGGACTGTGTGTGCTCTGGGATTAATGTCTGCAGGTGACATTTCCTCGTCTGAGGTTCAGTGACCAAAGAAGCATAAAAACCACAAAAAGATTTGTTTCTTTTGCAGTAATTCCAGAAATAATCAACGGCAACTCCAAACACATCAGCTCCAACATGGTTTTTCATTGCCATGGCATCCAGTGCATAGATAAGCAGAGAAGATGGCATGACTGGAATGGGGGCTGCACTGCCTACTACTGTCTAGGCTGAGTACTGCAGCGCTATGGAGACGGTAACAGGAGTATACAGTCATCATAGATGTGGGCCTGTACAGTGTAGATTCAATGCAGGAGTAGAAACCAGGCTTTAAGAACAGCCAGCTGCACCAAGCCAAAAGAATTACTACAATAAACCACTCTTTGAAGAAATCCATAGATAATAATGCTGTAAAACACATCCTGATAATGCCCCATTACAGACGGACTCTCCAGTGGTCAGTAGTACTGTTGGTGGTTCTTAACAGTCTTTTAAGTGGCCACATAAGGAATGGACTCTATTTTCTAATCAGATATATAAAAAGATATAAATAAGGGCAGGGCAGTTAATTTAAATACATTTCAGTGTGCCTTTACACCATTTCTGCAGCAGAAATGTTAGACAGTATCCTACACATCATGCAAACATTCCAGTGTCATTATTTTCTAGAATAGTTTTTTAAAAATCCTACCATCATTTTTGTACGTTTGTCTTGTCAAAAGTAGGGCTGAGCAATTAATCGAAAATTAGATTAAATCACAACATTTTCAAATCGCAGAAAGTGCAATATTTATTTATCCTGATTTATCCAGCAAAGATGTTGTGCATTACATCCCATGTAGTCATTCTAGTGCAGGGGTGTCAAACTCAGTCACGGCAGGGGCCAGATTCTAGATCCAGGTCTAACCTGAGGCCCTAAAAGGGTCACCTTTCAAACCAGAAAGTGTCAAACTCATTTCACCAGAAATAAAATATGAAAAACAAAACTTACCACTGATGATAAATCATTTGGAAATTCAAAAAAGTTCATTCAAAGGCTCAAATCTGAGATAAAAATTCCAATTCATATGTTCAAAAGTTCATATGTTTGAAAGGTCAAAAAATGAAATTAATTTTGAACTTGCAAGTTTAAAAGTCAAAATATGACTTAAAATTGTCAATTGTGAGTCTGATATTTCAAAATATGGAACTAAAAAGCCAAAAATTAGGAGTTAAAAATGTCAAAATATGAGCTAGAAGTCAAAATGATGACTTAAAAGTTAAAAATATGACTTAAATTCAAAATTGGGAGTGCAAAAGGTCAAAATATGATATATAAATGAAAAATGAGTCATTTAAAATGTCAAAATATGAGAAAACAAATGAAATCATGTTTTGAAAAGTGAAAATATGGTATTAAAAAGCCAAAATTAGAGTGATCAATGTCAAAATCTGACTTTAAATTTAAAATTGGAAATCTTAAAGATAAAAATGTGACATCAAGTCCAAATTCTGAGTTGAAAAGGTCAAAGCATGAAATGAAAAGTCAAGATAAGTTTGAGTTGTAATCATGAGATGCAAAATTGAAAATATAAAAATAAAAAATGAATTTCTTTCCCCACATTCTTGACTTTTGATGACATCTTTCTTACTCTTTACTTTTTCACATTTTTATGGTTTAACAAGGATATTTTCAATAATCATGTAGATGTTTATGTTTTTATACTGGAGGAAATCTGCAGACCTCAGACTGGTGGACCAGTTAGAATACTAATATGATCCGATCTTGTGGGCCGATCTTGTGACACCCGTGTTCTAGTGCCATATTTTTAGAGAACCACAAAAAAATTCCTATTTTCTTCATTTTTGTATGTTTTTCTTGTTTAATATAAGAGTTATAAAAAATGATCATTCCCTTTAATACAACAGTTCATATCAAATTTGCAGAGTCAAAATGAAAGCAATGAAATATTTAATTTTTCAGTCTTAGTTTAATCTACCTAAAAATGTGTTGGTTATAATAGAGAATGCAGGTGTCAAACTCAAGGCCCGGGGGCCAAATCTGGCCCGTGGAAGAGTTAAATCCGGCCCGCAGGATGATCTGATATTTCTGTTCTAACTGGTCCATCAGTCTGAGGTCTGCAGATTTCCTCAAGTATAAAAATGTGAATGTATCCTGATGATTTAAGATTTCCTTGTTAAGTCATCAAATCTGAAAAAGGAAGGAGTAAAAATATTTAGATAAGAAGTCAGGAATGTGGGAAAACAAGTTCTATGTGTTTTCATTTTATATTTTCAATTTAGCATCACACAATCAGGACTCAAACTTAGGATTTTAACTTTTTATTTCATACTTTTAGAATTTCAACTCATAATTTTGACTTCTCATAGAATATTTTAATCTATAAGATTCATATTTCTAATATTAAGTCATATTTTGACCTTTTTAACCAATTATTTTGTAGTTTATCTCATATTTTAAACTCCAGACTTTGACTTCATAATCCCATAGTTTGACCTTTCAGACTCACAATTTAAAATGTTAAATCATATTTTGACCTTTTAAACTCATGATTTTGACTTTCTTTCTAATAGATTTGCCTTTAAAAAAAAACATTTTTCAATTTCAGTTTTATGTTTTGACCTTTTGGAACTAATAAATTGGCTTTTCTCAGATCATGAGTCTTTAAACATTTTAATCTTTTTAACTTTTAAACATTAAAATTGTTTATTTTCAGTGATATGTTTTTTATATTTTAAAACTGGTGAAATGAGGTTGACAGTTTCTGGTTAAAAAGGTGACCCTGTTAGGCCCTCAGTTTAGTCCTGGATCCAGAATCCGTCCCCTGCTGTGGTCCAGTCTGACACCCCTGATATAGACTGCTCCGTCTCAGGGGTCATCAAGTGCATCTGCACAAGGCCAGATTTGGTCTTGACAGAGTCTCTGGGCCCGGACTTCCAGATAAAGAAAACTTTAATCAGTATTGTGTTCTGATTAACATTATTTTATTAGAATTTTCTTTCCAAACTCTGGACATTTTTAGGCATTACCAGTGAGATCTATCCTGATCTATAATGCCGTAGACCCACAGGATCGGCCGGGCTGCTGAAAATCCCAGAGAACAGACCCTCAACATTTATGATTTAGCACCAAACTCATGTTTCACTCTTTTCACTACTTCACTGCTTCATTCTGATATTTCTGTGATTTTTTGCCACCTTTAACCCACTTTTGCCACTTTGTCATTTTATCACCCACTTTCCCGCCTTTTCACTACTTTGTCATCGGCTATTTTTGCACCATTTCGCCACCTTTAACCCACTTTTGATACTTTTTCCCTCTTTAATCCATTTTTTGTCATTCTTTAACTCTTTAAACCACCTTTCTTGCTCGTCTTATCCCTTTTATGCCATTGCTTTATCCATATTTTGCCACTTTTCATTACTTTCTTCACCATTTTTGCCACTTTTAACCCATTTTGATATACTTTTCGCTCCTTTTTTCTTTTTGAACTAACGGTTTGCCACATTTCAACCTCTTATCACCACTTTTCCTGCAAGTTTTTGTCCATTTGTGCCGCTCCACAACCCATCTGGATGCCTATCGCTCATTTCTGCCACTCTTTAACCCCTTTTCAACACTTTAACTCACCATTTTTGCTGGTTTTAACCCCTTTTTTTTATTTTCTATTAATGGCTGACGAGTGAATTTTTCTGTAAAAACAGATCAAATGTGAAGTTATTGTAAAACTATTTGAATATTTATTGCTTTTGGGATAGATTTAACAGATGCAGACATTTAGAGTCAAAAGACACTCTTAAAACCTAAAGATTTTCATTTCCTGCTTTTCTGACTTTAATGATCTTCTGGGGGCCGGACAGGAAACTTAGGGGGGCCTGATTTGGGCCCCCGGGCCACCAGTTTATGATCAGTGATCTATTGCTTGTTTGTTGAGAAATACATAAGATAAGGAGCTCTAAAATAATAGCACATTAAATCATGATATTGCAGGGAAAAAGCAGAATAAGATAATGTAAACTGTTCAGCCCTCACATGAATAATTTTGGCCTATGATGGGACCGGTAGTGTAGAGCTGGGCTCGCTCAGACAGACAGCTTTCTGAGCAGCCATGATGCTGGGTTATGTAACCTTATAAACATAGAAAATCTATGAATGCGGGCTGAAATCACAGCCTCTTTAGAAGGTCAGATAATGTAATTTCTACGTCCTTTGTCTTATTCTAAGAGCAGCAGAGAGTCATTGATATATTCATGCATACAGCCCGGCGGTGGTGGGCGGGGCCAGGGAAAGACACAAACCTGAACATTTTGTTCTGAGCTTCTCCGTCGACCATCTGAACTTTGGTCTGCTACATGTAGACTCACACATGAAGCTACAATCATGGGATGGATGCATTTCTTAGAGGCACTTTTCTTGGCCCCGTCACTCTCTCCCCTCCACTAAAGCGCGTGCCGGTTCAGGTGCACCCAGACCAGAACCGAGCCCCCTTATGGTCGACTATTCGGAGGACTATGAAGAATCCAGCCCACGTTTGTGTGCTTTCAACAGTTTTATCGTGCATGCGTGGACTTCAGTGTGGCGTGTTCGGTAAAGGACAGACTGTACCCTAGTTTCCCACACACTCAGCTTTAAACCAGTACAGTACTGGATCTGTGGGGGTTCTCACAGCCACGTGTCTGCATGGAACCCAAACTGTAGACCCCAAACAGACGTGGAGAAAACCCTAGACTTTATTCGGCATGGTTGTATTTCAGCGTCAGCTTTAAAGGCCGTGAGGCCGGTGTTAAAGCATGCTAACAGCAGGTCGGTTTATTTAGCATTCACCAACATTATGCAACGTTTGTTTGGAGTCGCGCGCGAAGGACTCTCCATAATGGAGCCTAAACAACAAAGGAGCTGTGGAGGATGGGGCTGGGGACTAACGGAGCCCCCCAGGAGCCACGTAGAACCCCACCCACGAGACCTCATATTGACACGTGAGCATTTAGAAAAGGACTCCATCTGAATGGGGGCGGGGTGCCTGGCGCCCCTCGGTGCACATGAAGCTCCAACTCTGCCTGAAGTTCTCCGGTGATCTACCGTCATTTCAGGCCAGACATGAGGCCTACAGGCGAAAGCTGCGACGTCAAACCCGCACAGAGAGGCTAACTTTGTGCGTGTCGTGAGAGCCCGTGCTTCAGTTTAATCCCAGTGAGCTGGAGTCGCCATTGTCGGCCAGCAGATAAGCAGCTGGTAGATCCATGAACAGCGAGTATTCCCGGAGTACAGGCTGATAGGAGCAGCTTTAATACACCTCTAACGGTGGCAGCGACCCGGTGCATATGGGCCGATAACAGAGTCCTAGGTTGACGTGTTCATGCAAACATGTAGGAAAGACTGAGCCTGAATTAAAATGTGTAAACACGAACAATACAGCAGACGGGAACAACGTTACGACCAAACACACCCCTCTGACAGAGGAAGAACCGACCAGCTCTGGCATTAGCCATGAGAGCTCTGAGTACAACAACAGCCTGATCCTCAATTAACTAACGAGGCCTGCCAGTGAAAGCTGGAGGCTTTCTCCATTACTGCCATACAAGAAGACAGAGGAAAGAGCTGCAACGCACCTTTGGGCTTCACGTGCACCTTGGCGTTCTTCTTTGAAGCCATGACGAGTCTGTGAAGTGGGCTGGTTCACCTGTGTAGGTACGGTGGATGAACGGAGGTGGATGAAGCCTGCACTGCAGCAGTCAGAAAGAAATCAAATCTTTGCCTCCTGCCTCATAAAACTCAGACTCACACGAACACCGCCTCCTTCTGATTGACAGCTCTCTCGGCCAATGAAAGCCCTGATACACAAAGATAGGCGGGGCGGGAGAATTCACGGACCAGTCAAATTAAAGAGGCGTCGAGCTTATTCAACCGTGTGGATAGTCTTCGCTCTGCCCCGCCTCCTCCGCCTCTCTAACGTGGCAAGATGGTAGATCTCTGCCCTGTGATTTCACATGTAAAAAACATACAACAAACATGATACAAATACGCTGCAGATATGGTAAAAACATACAACATACAACAAACATGCTTCAAATACGCTGCAGATATGGTAAAAACATACAACAAACATACAACAAACATGCTTCAAATTTGCTGCAGATATGGTAAAAACATACAACAAACATGCTTCAAATACGCTGCAGATATGGTAAAAACATACAACAAACATGCTTCAAATACGCTGCAGATGTGGTAAAAACATACAACAAACATGCTTCAAATACGCTGCAGATATGGTAAAAACATACATCAAACATACAACAAACATGATACAAATACGCTGCAGATATGGTAAAAATATACAACAAACATACAACAAACATGATACAAATACGCTGCAGATATGGTAAAAACATACAACAATCATACAACAAACATGCTACAAACACGCTGCAGATATGGTAAAAACATACAACAAACATGCTTCAAATACGCTGCAGATATGGTAAAAACATACAACAAACATGCTTCAAATACGCTGCAGATATGGTAAAAACATACAACAAACATACAACAAACATGCTTCAAATGAGCTACAGATATGGTAAAAACATACAACAAACATGCTTCAAATAAGCTACAGATATGGTAAAAACATACAACAAACATGCTTCAAATAAGCTACAGATATGGTAAAAACATACAACAAACATACAACAAACATGCTTCAAATACGCTGCAGATATGGTAAAAACATACAACAAACATGCTTCAAATAAGCTGCAGATATGGTAAAAACATACAACAAACATGATACAAATATGCTGCAGATATGGTAAAAACATACAACAAACATACAACAAACATGATACAAATACGCTGCAGATATGGTAAAAACATACAACAAACATACAACAAACATGCTACAAATACACTGCTGATATGGTAAAAACATACAACAAACATACAACAAACATGATACAAATACGCTGCAGATATGGTTAAAACATACAACCAACATGCTACAAATTAGCTGCAGATATAGTAAAAACATACAACCAACATGCTACAAATAGCTGCTGATATGGTAAAAACATACAACAAACATACAAGAAACATGATACAAATACGCTGCAGATATGGTAAAAACATACAACAAACATGATACAAATATGCTGCAGATATAAAAACATACAACCAACATGCTACAAATAGCTGCTGATATGGTAAAAACATACAACAAACATACAACAAACATGATACAAATACGCTGCACATATGGTAAAAACATACAACAAACATGATACAAATACGCTGCAGATATGGTAAAAACATACAACAAACATGCTACAAATTAGCTGCAGATATAGTAAAAAACATACAACCAACATGCTACAAATTAGCTGCAGATATAGTAAAAACATACAACCAACATGCTACAAATTAGCTGCAGATATAGTAAAAACATACAACCAACATGCTACAAATAGCTGCTGTTGTGGTAAAAACATACAACAAACATGATACAAATACGCTGCAGATATGGTAAAAACATACAACCAACATGCTACAAATTAGCTGCAGATATGGTAAAAACATACAACCAACATGCTACAAATAGCTGCAGATATGGTAAAAACATACAACAAACATGATACAAATACGCTGCAGATATGGTAAAAACATACAACCAACATGCTACAAATAGCTGCTGATATGGTAAAAACATACAACAAACATACAACAAACATGATACAAATACGCTGCAGATATGGTAAAAACATACAACAAACATGATACAAATACGCTGCAGAAATGGTAAAAACATACAACAAACATGATACAAATACGCTGCAGATATGGTAAAAACATACAACAAACATGCTACAAATTAGCTGCAGATATAGTAAAAACATACAACCAACATGCTACAAATTAGCTGCAGATATGTTAAAACATACAACAAACATACAACAAACATGCTTCAAATAAGCTGCAGATATGGTAAAAACATACAACAAACATGATACAAATATGCTGCTGATATGGTAAAAACATACTACAAACATACAACAAACATGATACAAATACGCTGCAGATATGGTAAAAACATACAACAAACATACAACAAACATGATACAAATACGCTGCAGATATGTTAAAAACATACAAAAAACATACAACAAACATGATACAAATACGCTGCAGATATAGTAAAAACATACAACAAACATACAACAAACATGATACAAATACGCTGCAGATATGGTAAAAACATACAACAAGCATGCTACAAATTAGCTGCAGATATAGTAAAAACATACAACCAACATGCTACAAATTAGCTGCAGATATAGTAAAAACATACAACCAACATGCTACAAATACGCTGCAGATATGGTAAAAACATACAACAAACATACAACAAACATGATACAAATACGCTGCAGATATGGTAAAAACATACAACCAACATGCTACAAATAGCTGCTGATATGGTAAAAACATACAACAAACATACAACAAACATGATACAAATACGCTGCACATATGGTAAAAACATACAACAAACATGATACAAATACGCTGCAGATATGGTAAAAACATACAACAAACATGCTACAAATTAGCTGCAGATATAGTAAAAACATACAACCAACATGCTACAAATTAGCTGCAGATATAGTAAAAACATACAACCAACATGCTACAAATAGCTGCTGTTGTGGTAAAAACATACAACAAACATACAACAAACATGATACAAATACGCTGCAGATATGGTAAAAACATACAACCAACATGCTACAAATTAGCTGCAGATATGGTAAAAACATACAACCAACATGCCACAAATAGCTGCAGATATGGTAAAAACATACAACAAACATGATACAAATACGCTGCAGATATAGTAAAAACATACAACCAACATGCTACAAATAGCTGCTGATATGGTAAAAACATACAACAAACATACAACAAACATGATACAAATACGCTGCACATATGGTAAAAACATACAACAAACATACAACAAACATGCTACAAATACACTGCTGATATGGTAAAAACATACAACAAACATACAACAAACATGATAGAAATACGCTGCAGATATGGTTAAAACATACAACCAACATGCTACAAATTAGCTGCAGATATAGTAAAAACATACAACCAACATGCTACAAATACGCTGCAGATATGGTAAAAACATACAACAAACATACAACAAACATGATACAAATACGCTGCAGATATAGTAAAAACATACAACAAACATACAACAAACATGATACAAATACGCTGCAGATATAGTAAAAACATACAACAAACATACAACAAACATGCTTCAAATAAGCTGCAGATATGGTAAAAACATACAACAAACATGATACAAATATGCTGCTGATATGGTAAAAACATACTACAAACATACAACAAACATGATACAAATACGCTGCAGATATGGTAAAAACATACAACAAACATACAACAAACATGATACAAATACGCTGCAGATATGTTAAAAACATACAAAAAACATACAACAAACATGATACAAATACGCTGCAGAAATAGTAAAATCATACAACAAACATACAACAAACATGATACAAATACGCTGCAGATATGGTAAAAACATACAACAAACATGCTACAAATTAGCTGCAGATATAGTAAAAACATACAACCAACATGCTACAAATTAGCTGCAGATATAGTAAAAACATACAACCAACATGCTACAAATACGCTGCAGATATGGTAAAAACATACAACAAACATGATACAAATACGCTGCAGATATGGTAAAAACATACAACCAACATGCTACAAATAGCTGCTGATATGGTAAAAACATACAACAAACATACAACAAACATGATACAAATACGCTGCACATATGGTAAAAACATACAACAAACATGATACAAATACGCTGCAGATATGGTAAAAACATACAACAAACATGCTACAAATTAGCTGCAGATATAGTAAAAACATACAACCAACATGCTACAAATTAGCTGCAGATATAGTAAAAACATACAACCAACATGCTACAAATAGCTGCTGTTGTGGTAAAAACATACAACAAACATACAACAAACATGATACAAATACGCTGCAGATATGGTAAAAACATACAACCAACATGCTACAAATTAGCTGCAGATATGGTAAAAACATACAACCAACATGCCACAAATAGCTGCAGATATGGTAAAAACATACAACAAACATGATACAAATACGCTGCAGATATAGTAAAAACATACAACCAACATGCTACAAATAGCTGCTGATATGGTAAAAACATACAACAAACATACAACAAACATGATACAAATACGCTGCAGATATGGTAAAAACATACAACAAACATACAACAAACATGCTACAAATACACTGCTGATATGGTAAAAACATACAACAAACATACAACAAACATGATACAAATACGCTGCAGATATGGTTAAAACATACAACCAACATGCTACAAATTAGCTGCAGATATAGTAAAAACATACAACCAACATGCTACAAATACGCTGCAGATATGGTAAAAACATACAACAAACATACAACAAACATGATACAAATACGCTGCAGATATGGTAAAAACATACAACCAACATGCTACAAATAGCTGCTGATATGGTAAAAACATACAACAAACATACAACAAACATGATACAAATACGCTGCACATATGGTAAAAACATACAACAAACATGATACAAATACGCTGCAGATATGGTAAAAACATACAACAAACATGCTACAAATTAGCTGCAGATATAGTAAAAACATACAACCAACATGCTACAAATTAGCTGCAGATATAGTAAAAACATACAACCAACATGCTACAAATAGCTGCTGTTGTGGTAAAAACATACAACAAACATACAACAAACATGATACAAATACGCTGCAGATATGGTAAAAACATACAACCAACATGCTACAAATTAGCTGCAGATATGGTAAAAACATACAACCAACATGCCACAAATAGCTGCAGATATGGTAAAAACATACAACAAACATGATACAAATACGCTGCAGATATAGTAAAAACATACAACCAACATGCTACAAATAGCTGCTGATATGGTAAAAACATACAACAAACATACAACAAACATGATACAAATACGCTGCACATATGGTAAAAACATACAACAAACATGATACAAATACGCTGCAGATATGGTAAAAACATACAACAAACATGCTACAAATTAGCTGCAGATATAGTAAAAACATACAACCAACATGCTACAAATTAGCTGCAGATATAGTAAAAACATACAACCAACATGCTACAAATAGCTGCAGATATGGTAAAAACATACAACAAACATACAACAAACATGATACAAATACGCTGCAGATATAGTAAAAACATACAACCAACATGCTACAAATAGCTGCTGATATGGTAAAAACATACAACAAACATACAACAAACATGCTACACATATATACGCTGCAGAAATAGTAAAATCATACAACAAACATACAACAAACATGATACAAATACGCTGCAGATATGGTAAAAACATACAACAAACATGCTACAAATTAGCTGCAGATATAGTTAAAACATACAACAAACATACAACAAACATGCTACAAATAAGCTGCAGATATGGTAAAAACATACAACAAACATGATACAAATATGCTGCAGATATGGTAAAAACATACAACAAACATACAACAAACATGATACAAATACGCTGCAGATATAGTAAAAACATACAACAAACATACAACAAACATGATGCAAATACGCTGCAGATATGGTAAAAACATACAACAAACATGCTACAAATAAGCTGCAGATATAGTAAAAACATACAACCAACATGCTACAAATTAGCTGCAGATATAGTAGAAACATACAACCAACATGATACAAATACGCTGCAGATATGGTAAAAACATACAACAAACATGCTACAAATAGCTGCTGATATGGTAAAAACATACAACCAACATGCTACAAATTAGCTGCAGATATAGTTAAAACATACAACCAACATGCTACAAATTAGCTGCAGATATAGTAAAAACATACAACCAACATGCTACAAATAGCTGCTGTTGTGGTAAAAGCATACAACAAACATACAACAAACATGATACAAATACCCTGCAGATATGGTAAAAACATACAACAAACATACAACAAACATGATACAAATACGCTGCAGATATGGTAAAAACATACAACAAACATGATACAAATATGCTGCTGATATGGTAAAAACATACTACAAACATACAACAAACATGATACAAATACGCTGCAGATATGGTAAAAACATACAACAAACATACAACAAACATGATACAAATACGCTGCAGATATGTTAAAAACATACAAAAAACATACAACAAACATGATACAAATATGCTGCAGATATAGTAAAAACATACAACAAACATACAACAAACATGATACAAATACGCTGCAGATATGGTAAAAACATACAACCAACATGCTACAAATAGCTGCTGATATGGTAAAAACATACAACAAACATACAACAAACATGCTACAAATTAGCTGCAGATATAGTAAAAACATACAACCAACATGCTACAAATAGCTGCAGATATGGTAAAAACATACAACAAACATACAACAAACATGATACAAATACGCTGCAGATATAGTAAAAACATACAACCAACATGCTACAAATAGCTGCAGATATGGTAAAAACATACAACAAACATACAACAAACATGATACAAATACGCTGCAGATATGGTAAAAACATACAACAAACATGCTACAAATTAGCTGCAGATATAGTTAAAACATACAACAAACATACAACAAACATGCTTCAAATAAGCTGCAGATATGGTAAAAACATACAACCAACATGCTACAAATATGCTGCAGATATGGTAAAAACATACTACAAACATACAACAAACATGATACAAATACCCTGCAGATATGGTAAAAACATACAACAAACATACAACAAACATGATACAAATACGCTGCAGATATGGTAAAAACATACAACAAACATACAACCAACATGCTACAAATAGCTGCTGATATGGTAAAAACATACAACAAACATACAACAAACATGATACAAATACGCTGCTGATATGGTAAAAACATAAACAGACATGATACAAATACGCTGCAGATATGGTAAAAACATACAACCAACATACAACAAACATGATACAAACACGCTGCACATACGGTAAAAACATACAACAAACATGATACAAATACGCTGCAGATATGGTAAAAACATACAACAAACATGCTACAAATTAGCTGCAGATATAGTAAAAACATACAACCAACATGCTACAAATTAGCTGCAGATATAGTAAAAACATACAACCAACATGCTACAAATAGCTGCTGATATGGTAAAAACATACAACAAACATACAACAAACATGATACAAATACGCTGCAGATATGGTAAAAACATACAACAAACATGCTACAAATTAGCTGCAGATATAGTTAAAACATACAACAAACATACAACAAACATGCTTCAAATAAGCTGCAGATATGGTAAAAACATACAACCAACATGCTACAAATATGCTGCAGATATGGTAAAAACATACTACAAACATACAACAAACATGATACAAATACCCTGCAGATATGGTAAAAACATACAACAAACATACAACAAACATGATACAAATACGCTGCAGATATGGTAAAAACATACAACAAACATACAACCAACATGCTACAAATAGCTGCTGATATGGTAAAAACATACAACAAACATACAACAAACATGATACAAATACGCTGCTGATATGGTAAAAACATAAACAGACATGATACAAATACGCTGCAGATATGGTAAAAACATACAACCAACATACAACAAACATGATACAAACACGCTGCACATACGGTAAAAACATACAACAAACATGATACAAATACGCTGCAGATATGGTAAAAACATACAACAAACATGCTACAAATTAGCTGCAGATATAGTAAAAACATACAACCAACATGCTACAAATTAGCTGCAGATATAGTAAAAACATACAACCAACATGCTACAAATTAGCTGCAGATATAGTAAAAACATACAACAAACATGCTACAAATAGCTGCTGATATGGTAAAAACATACAACAAACATACAACAAACATGATACAAATACGCTGCAGATATGGTAGAAACGTACAACAAACATACAACAAACATGATACAAATACGCTGCAGATATGGTAGAAACGTACAACAAACATACAACAAACATGATACAAATACGCTGCAGATATGGTAGAAACGTACAACAAACATTCAACCAACATGCTACAAATACGCTGCAGATATGGTAAAAAAAAAATACAACAAACATTCAACCAACATGATACAAATACGCTGCAGATATGGTAAAAACAAATAACAATCATACAACAAACATGCTACAAATACGCTGCTGATATGGTAAAAAGAAATCTCTGCATATCTCTAGATCTCTGCCCTGTGATTTCACATGTAAAAAACATACAAGAAACTGGCTTCAAATACGCTGCAGATATGGTAAAAACATACAACACACATACAACAAACATGATACAAATACGCTGCAGATATGGTTAAAACATACAACCAACATGCTACAAATTAGCTGCAGATATAGTAAAAACATACAACCAACATGATACAAATACGCTGCAGATATGGTAAAAACATACAACAAACATGCTACAAATTAGCTGCAGATATAGTAAAAACATACAACCAACATGCTACAAATTAGCTGCAGATATAGTTAAAACATACAACAAACATGCTACAAATAAGCTGCAGATATGGTAAAAACATACAACAAACATGATACAAATATGCTGCAGATATGGATAAAACATACAACAAACATACAACAAACATGATACAAATACGCTGCAGATATAGTAAAAACATACAACAAACATACAACAAACATGATACAAATACGCTGCAGATATGGTAAAAACATACAACAAACATGCTACAAATAAGCTGCAGATATAGTAAAAACATACAACCAACATGCTACAAATTAGCTGCAGATATAGTAAAAACATACAACAAACATGCTACAAATACGCTGCAGATACGGTAAAAACATACAACAAACATGATACAAATATGCTGCAGATATGTTAAAAACATACAAAAAACATACAACAAACATGATACAAATACGCTGCAGATATAGTAAAAACATACAACAAACATACAACAAACATGATACAAATACGCTGCAGATATGGTAAAAACATACAACCAACATGCTACAAATAGCTGCTGATATGGTAAAAACATACAACAAACATACAACAAACATGCTACAAATTAGCTGCAGATATAGTAAAAACATACAACCAACATGCTACAAATAGCTGCAGATATGGTAAAAACATACAACAAACATACAACAAACATGATACAAATACGCTGCAGATATAGTAAAAACATACAACCAACATGCTAAAATATCTGCTGATATGGTAAAAACATACAACAAACATACAACAAACATGATACAAATACGCTGCAGATATGGTAAAAACATACAACAAACATGCTACAAATTAGCTGCAGACATAGTTAAAACATACAACAAACATACAACAAACATGCTTCAAATAAGCTGCAGATATGGTAAAAACATACAACAAACATGATACAAATATGCTGCAGATATGGTAAAAACATACTACAAACATACAACAAACATGATACAAATACCCTGCAGATATGGTAAAAACATACAACAAACATACAACAAACATGATACAAATACGCTGCAGATATGGTAAAAACATACAACAAACATACAACCAACATGCTACAAATAGCTGCTGATATGGTAAAAACATACAACAAACATGCTACAAATACGCTGCAGATATGGTAAAAACATACAACAAACATACAACAAACATGATACAAATACGCTGCTGATATGGTAAAAACATAAACAGACATGATACAAATACGCTGCAGATATGGTAAAAACATACAACAAACATACAACAAACATGATACAAACACGCTGCACATACGGTAAAAACATACAACAAACATGATACAAATACGCTGCAGATATGGTAAAAACATACAACAAACATGCTACAAATTAGCTGCAGATATAGTAAAAACATACAACCAACATGCTACAAATTAGCTGCAGATATAGTAAAAACATACAACCAACATGCTACAAATTAGCTGCAGATATAGTAAAAACATACAACAAACATGCTACAAATAGCTGCTGATATGGTAAAAACATACAACAAACATACAACAAACATGATACAAATACGCTGCAGATATGGTAGAAACGTACAACAAACATACAACAAACATGATACAAATACGCTGCAGATATGGTAGAAACGTACAACAAACATACAACAAACATGATACAAATACGCTGCAGATATGGTAGAAACGTACAACAAACATTCAACCAACATGCTACAAATACGCTGCAGATATGGTAAAAAAAAAATACAACAAACATTCAACCAACATGATACAAATACGCTGCAGATATGGTAAAAACAAATAACAATCATACAACAAACATGCTACAAATACGCTGCTGATATGGTAAAAAGAAATCTCTGCATATCTCTAGATCTCTGCCCTGTGATTTCACATGTAAAAAACATACAAGAAACTGGCTTCAAATACGCTGCAGATATGGTAAAAACATACAACACACATACAACAAACATGCTTCAAATAAGCTGCAGATATGGTAAAAACATACAACAAACATGATACAAATATGCTGCAGATATGGTAAAAACATACAACAAACATACAACAAACATGATACAAATACGCTGCAGATATGGTAAAAACATACAACAAACATACAACAAACATGATACAAATACGCTGCAGATATGGTAAAAACATACAACAAATATGATACAAATATGCTGCAGATATGGTAAAAACATACAACAAACATTCAACCAACATGCTACAAATACGCTGCAGATATGGTAAAAACATACAACAATCAGACAACAAACATGCTACGAATACACCGCTGATATGGTAAAAAACATACAACCAACATGCTACAAATATGCTGCAGATATGGTAAAAACATACAACAATCAGACAACAAACATGCTACACATATATACGCTGCAGATATGGTAAAAAAAACAAACATTCAACCAACATGCTACAAATACGCTGCAGATATGGTAAAAACATACAACAATCAGACAACAAACATGCTACAAAGACGCAGCTGATATGGTAAAAACATACCACAAACCTGATACAAATACGCTGCAGATATGGTAAAAAACATACAACAAACATTCAACCAACATGCTACAAATACGCTGCAGATATGGTAAAAACATACAACAATCAGACAACAAACATGCTACAAATACACCGCTGATATGGTAAAAAACATACAACCAACATGCTACAAATATGCTGCAGATATGGTAAAAACATACAACAAACATACAACAAACATGCTACAAATTAGCTGCTGATATGGTATAAAACATACAACAAACATACAACCAACATGCTACAAATACGCTGCAGATATGGTAAAAACATACAACAATCAGACAACAAACATGCTACAAATACACCGCTGATATGGTAAAAAACATACAACCAACATGCTACAAATATGCTGCAGATATGGTAAAAACATACAACAATCAGACAACAAACATGCTACACATATATACGCTACAGATATGGTAAAAAACATACAACAAACATTCAACCAACATGCTACAAATACGCTGCAGATATGGTAAAAACATACAACAATCAGACAACAAACATGCTACAAATACACCGCTGATATGGTAAAAAACATACAACCAACATGCTACAAATATGCTGCAGATATGGTAAAAACATACAACAAACATACAACAAACATGCTACAAATTAGCTGCTGATATGGTATAAAACATACAACAAACATACAACAACATGCTACAAATAGCTGCTGATATGGTAAAAACAAATAACAATCATACAACAAACATGCTACAAAAACGCTGCTGATATGGTAACAACATACAACAAACATACAACCAACATGATACAAATAGCTGCTGATATGGTAGAAACATACAACCAACATGCTACAAATAGCTGCTGATATGGTAAAAACATACAACAAACATATAACCAACATGCTACAAATTAGCTGCTGATATGGTAAAAAACATACAACCAACATGCTACAAATTAACTGCTGATATGGTAAAAACATATAACAATCATACAACAAACATGCTACAAATATGCTGCAGATATCGTAAAAACATACAACAAACATACAACAAACATGCTACAAATACGCTGCAGATATGGTAAAAACATACAACAACCATACAACAAATATGCTGCAGATATGGTAAAAACATACAACAAACATACAACAAACATGCTACAAATACGCTGCAGATATGGTAAAAACATACAACCAACATGCTACAAATTAGCTGCAGATATAGTAAAAACATACAACCAACATGCTACAAATTAGCTGCAGATATAGTAAAAACATACAACAAACATGCTACAAATAGCTGCTGATATGGTAAAAACATACAACAAACATACAACAAACATGATACAAATACGCTGCAGATATGGTAGAAACGTACAACAAACATACAACAAACATGATACAAATACGCTGCAGATATGGTAGAAACGTACAACAAACATACAACAAACATGATACAAATACGCTGCAGATATGGTAGAAACGTACAACAAACATTCAACCAACATGCTACAAATACGCTGCAGATATGGTAAAAAAAAAATACAACAAACATTCAACCAACATGATACAAATACGCTGCAGATATGGTAAAAACAAATAACAATCATACAACAAACATGCTACAAATACGCTGCTGATATGGTAAAAAGAAATCTCTGCATATCTCTAGATCTCTGCCCTGTGATTTCACATGTAAAAAACATACAAGAAACTGGCTTCAAATACGCTGCAGATATGGTAAAAACATACAACACACATACAACAAACATGCTTCAAATAAGCTGCAGATATGGTAAAAACATACAACAAACATGATACAAATATGCTGCAGATATGGTAAAAACATACAACAAACATACAACAAACATGATACAAATACGCTGCAGATATGGTAAAAACATACAACAAACATACAACAAACATGATACAAATACGCTGCAGATATGGTAAAAACATACAACAAATATGATACAAATATGCTGCAGATATGGTAAAAACATACAACAAACATTCAACCAACATGCTACAAATACGCTGCAGATATGGTAAAAACATACAACAATCAGACAACAAACATGCTACGAATACACCGCTGATATGGTAAAAAACATACAACCAACATGCTACAAATATGCTGCAGATATGGTAAAAACATACAACAATCAGACAACAAACATGCTACACATATATACGCTGCAGATATGGTAAAAAAAATACAACAAACATTCAACCAACATGCTACAAATACGCTGCAGATATGGTAAAAACATACAACAATCAGACAACAAACATGATACAAAGACGCTGCTGATATGGTAAAAACATACAACAAACATGATACAAATACGCTGCAGATATGGTAAAAAACATACAACAAACATTCAACCAACATGCTACAAATACGCTGCAGATATGGTAAAAACATACAACAATCAGACAACAAACATGCTACAAATACACCGCTGATATGGTAAAAAACATACAACCAACATGCTACAAATATGCTGCAGATATGGTAAAAACATACAACAAACATACAACAAACATGCTACAAATTAGCTGCTGATATGGTATAAAACATACAACAAACATACAACCAACATGCTACAAATACGCTGCAGATATGGTAAAAACATACAACAATCAGACAACAAACATGCTACAAATACACCGCTGATATGGTAAAAAACATACAACCAACATGCTACAAATATGCTGCAGATATGGTAAAAACATACAACAATCAGACAACAAACATGCTACACATATATACGCTGCAGATATGGTAAAAAACATACAACAAACATTCAACCAACATGCTACAAATACGCTGCAGATATGGTAAAAACATACAACAATCAGACAACAAACATGCTACAAATACACCGCTGATATGGTAAAAAACATACAACCAACATGCTACAAATATGCTGCAGATATGGTAAAAACATACAACAAACATACAACAAACATGCTACAAATTAGCTGCTGATATGGTATAAAACATACAACAAACATACAACAACATGCTACAAATAGCTGCTGATATGGTAAAAACAAATAACAATCATACAACAAACATGCTACAAAAACGCTGCTGATATGGTAACAACATACAACAAACATACAACCAACATGATACAAATAGCTGCTGATATGGTAGAAACATACAACCAACATGCTACAAATAGCTGCTGATATGGTAAAAACATACAACAAACATATAACCAACATGCTACAAATTAGCTGCTGATATGGTAAAAAACATACAACCAACATGCTACAAATTAACTGCTGATATGGTAAAAACATATAACAATCATACAACAAACATGCTACAAATATGCTGCAGATATCGTAAAAACATACAACAAACATACAACAAACATGCTACAAATACGCTGCAGATATGGTAAAAACATACAACAACCATACAACAAATATGCTGCAGATATGGTAAAAACATACAACAAACATACAACAAACATGCTACAAATACGCTGCAGATATGGTAAAAACATACAACAAACATACAACAAATATGCTGCAGATATGGTAAAAACATACAACAAACATACAACAAATATGCTGCAGATTTGGAAAAAAAATAGGCTACAAATTGGCAAGAAATATGCTACAGAGTTGTTGCGATTCTACTACAAATATAATACACATATGTTAAAATAAGCTACCAACTTGTTGCAAATGTGCTGCAAATATACTGTAAAATATTCTCCCCAATTACTGCAAATACTCTCCAAAGTACTACATATATGCTGCAAATATACCGTAAAATATTCTGCCAAATTACTGCCAATATTCTACAAACATACTTCAAATATGCTACAAATATTCTACAGTGTTGTTGCGATTTTACTACAAATATAATTCAAATAGGATAAAATAAGCTACCAACATGCTACAAATATGCTGCAGATAAAGTAAAAACATACAACAAACATACAACAAACATGCTACAAATACGCTCCAGATATGGTAAAAACATACAACAAACATACAACAAACATGATACAAATACGTTGCAGATATGGTAAAGACATACAACAAACATGCTACAAATACGCTGCAGATATGGTAAAAACATACAACAAACATACAACAAACATGATACAAATACGCTGCAGATATGGTAAAAACATACAACAAACATACAACAAACATGATACAAATACGCTGCAGATATGGTAAAAACATACAACAATCATACAACAAACATGCTACAAACACGCTGCAGATATGGTAAAAACATACAACAAACATGATACAAATACGCTGCAGATATGGTAAAAACATACAACAAACATACAACAAACATGATACAAACACGCTGCAGATATGGTAAAAACATACAACAAACATGATACAAATACGCTGCAGATATGTTAAAAACATACAAAAAACATACAACAAACATGATACAAATACGCTGCAGAAATAGTAAAATCATACAACAAACATACAACAAACATGATACAAATACGCTGCAGATATGGTAAAGACATACAACAAACATGCTACAAATACGCTGCAGATATGGTAAAAACATACAACAAACATACAACAAACATGATACAAATACGCTGCAGATATGGTAAAAACATACAACAAACATACAACAAACATGATACAAATACGCTGCAGATATGGTAAAAACATACAACAATCATACAACAAACATGCTACAAACACGCTGCAGATATGGTAAAAACATACAACAAACATGATACAAATACGCTGCACATATGGTAAAAACATACAACAAACATACAACAAACATGCTGTATTATAAAATATTATAAAACAACGTGCTTAAGTGTAAATCTTGAGACAAAAGTCCAAATGGCTTTCTTTTAAAAGTTTTTTTTTTACATTTATCACTAATCAGGTATTGAACTCTTCAGCTTTTATGCAGTTTTCCCCCTTTTTAAAATGCTTTTTAGCTATTATGCCTTTTAGCTATTTTTGCCATTTATATGCTATTTTTAGCTATTTTATACTCTTTAGCCATTTTATGCTATTTTTAATTTTTTTATGCTGTTTTCAGCTATTTTTATGCTATTTAGCAATTCTATGCTATTTCAGGGATTTTTTAATGCTAGTTTCAGCTATTTTTATGCTATTTAGCTATTTTTATGCTATTTTCAGGTATTTTTTTATGCTAGTTTCAGCTATTTTTTTTGCTTTTTTCAGCTATTTCAGCAGTTCTTTCACTATTTAAACTGTATTTAACTCTGGCAAATGAATATTTTGTTATAAATGAGGTTTGATGACATGCATGAAGAAATTAATGTTATAAACCAGATTAATTGAGTTTTTCTTTGAATTGAAGCCAGCCAGTGCTCCTTCTGCTCCTCCATTCCTCTGACATGAAGCCTCCATGATGTTTTCACTCAGTCATTCTTAAATCTGTAGGTCTGCCGTGTCCTGGACATGTAAGAAACATATATGTCAAATGTAAATCAAGTACAAGATCTTTGCATCCTCTTTTAATGTAAATTTAAAATTAGAAATAGTTTCAAAAGCCCTTTTTATGCCGCCTCCCTTTAAACTGTTATCTCAGTGTGATGCATTTTTATTAGTCCTGTTGTTTAAATGTTTGATGTTACACCAGGCCAACTTTAACAAAGTGAGTCTCATCAGCTAGTTTATTGTTGATTGTCAGGCATCTCAATCTCATTGTTTTATTGATATTTTATTATAAAGATGTACAATATCAAACACCTGTTTTAATGTATTAAAATGTTCAATCACTTTTTCCATATATCTGAACATATCGGAATATAAAGTGTCTCATTTTGACCTGTTAGGACAGCACTAGACTGTGAACTTCACTGTCAAACTAAGATGGAGTTTAAATAAAACTTTCAAGGATTTTTCATGAAGCTTCTTATTCCTCATCCACTTATTTCTCTCACAGATTTCCATCTGGAATATTCATGCCACTTAAGGTGGTCCAGCTTAAAGACCCTGTAAAGTGGGAATAGATTTGTATTTAGGTTTGTTGTATGACAGCTCACTGTGTTATGACCCCCCTTCTAAGTTTATAAATTTGTCTGTGAATGAGCTGAAGCCACGCCCACTCAGGAGGAATATGATTCAGTCAGATCTAAACTATGCTACGATCTGAACGTGGACCTCATGATCAGAGCAGCTGCCTGGATCTGGGACGGAGAAGGGACCAAGTCTGGTTCCTGAATCAAATCTCTGATCTGATGCTTTAAACCAGTGATACTCAACATGAGGCTCTTTGTGATTATTTGTGGCTCTTTAATGTCTTGATTTGAAATATTATTCCCCAAAAAACTAAAAAAAAAAACTTTTCACCCATATCAGCTACCTTTTGCTATTGAATGCCAATAGTTTCCTATTTTTTTCCCACTACTTTTTGCCACTTCAATCCCATTTTTGCCCTTTTCACCATTTTTTGCCCTTTTCACCCTTTTAAGCTACCATTTGCCATTAAATTTCACTTGTTTCCCATTTTTTTTCCCATTTTTGCAACTTTTATCCCAAATTTTTGCCACTTTTATCCCATTTTTTGCCCTTTTTTTCTTTTCTTTCTTTTTCTTTTTTTAACCATTTTTGCACCTTTTCGCCCATTTAAACTACCTTTTTCTATTAAATGCCAATAGTTTCCTATTTTTGCCACTCTAGACTGCTTTTTACCCATCTTAGTCACTTTTCCCTCTTTTTTTTTTTTTTTTTTTTTTTTGCAACTTTTGGACCATTTCTTGCCACCTGTAACTCATTTTTTTCACTTCACACCCCCCTTTTCCACTTTCTGACCCTTTTTCAACTTTATCTCCACAATTTTAATCCTTTTCACCCATTTTTGCTGTTTTTTTTTACCTTTTTTGCCATCTTTCACTGATATTTATTTCTAAGTCAAGCTGTTTTTGCCACTTTAAACCACTTAGATTGTGGCTCTTGCAAAGGTAGTTTTCAACACCTTGGCTCTTTGGTTGAGCAGGGTTTAGTAAAACTGCTTTAAAGGATCCATAGACCACTGTGGCTGATAGATTTGGTAAATTTACCTCACAACGAACAAAAAAACAGCATTTAACTGACGGTTAACTTTCAGTAAAGGCAGTGACATCAGCTAACAACAGACCGGACTGAGATGAACTGCTCTGTGATTTTAGATTGGAGTGTTAAAGGGGCGGGGCCTCCTCTGTAGGCTGGTGACATCATGAGCCCACATTTTGGTCCCGCCCACATTAAACCCAGCCAGGAAAGAAAAACTGTCGAACAGTCTAAATCCAGAATTCAGTCCCATGTAGATCTCAGAGCAACCATAGTCCAACATTTCTAGAGTGCTCAGACAAGACCTGGATTTCACTCCACAGGGTCTTTGACGCGTACGAGTGACAGTAAGAGAAAACTGCACACAGAAACGCGATGTTACGTTTAATACACCATCCGTGTTTGATATGGTGACTGCCCACAGGTTAATAACTGAGTCAGTAACTTCACTCATGGTGCAACAGTGTCCACTGACCAAAGGCATTCTGGGATTCAATGACCAAAATACTGAGAATGATTGAGTACCGCTGACTTAGAACTGAAAATATTTTCTATGATCTCAGAGAAACAAAGTTTAAATAGCTGTTTAGACACAACTCAGTGTTTTTGAACAACCTTCACCTGTTCTGGATTCTGTGTTTGGTCTTCCTTTATTTCAGGGATGTCAGAGTCAATCCCAGCAGGGGCCGAATCCTGAGTTTGGGTCTAACCCGAGGGCCTAACTGGGTCCAAATTCCCCTTAAACTGTCAACCTCATCTTCACCGATGAAAAATTATAGGGCAAAAAAAAATTAGAACATTGGTCATAAAGGATTCTGACTTTAAAAAAAGTCAAACATTAAAATGAAATTTTAACAGGAACTAAAAAAATTAGAAAATCATGAGTTTGAAATGTCAAAATATGAGATAAAATTAGCAAATCATGAGTTTTAAAGGTCAAAATATGAGATAAAATTAGAAAATCATGAGTTTTAAAGGTCAAAATATGAGATAAAATATGAAACCATGAGTTTTTAAGGTCAAAATATGAGATAAAATATGAAACCATGAGTTTTTAAGGTCAAAATATGAGATAAAATATGAAACCATGAGTTTTTAAGGTCAAAATATGAGATAAAATTAGCAAATCATGAGTTTTAAAGGGTCAAAATATGAGATAAAATTAGAAAATCATGAGTTTTAAAGGGTCAAAATATGAGATAAAATTAGAGAATCATGAGTTTTAAAAGGTCAAAATATGAGATAAAATTAGCAAATCATGAGTTTTAAAAGGTCGAAATATGAGATAAAATTAGAAAATCATGAGTTTTAAAGGGTCAAAATATGAGAAAATATTAGAGAATCATGAGTTTTAAAGGGTCAAAATATGAGATAAAATTAGAAAACCATGAGTTTTAAAGGGTCAAAATATGAGATAAAATTAGAAAATCATGAGTTTTAAAGGGTCAAAATATGAGATAAAATTAGAAAATCATGAGTTTTAAAGGGTCAAAATATGAGATAAAATTAGAAAACCATGAGTTTTAAAGGGTCAAAATATGAGATAAAATTAGAAAATCATGAGTTTTAAAGGGTCAAAATATGAGATAAAATTAGAAAACCATGAGTTTTAAAGGGTCAAAATATGAGATAAAATTAGAAAATCATGAGTTTTAAAGGGTCAAAATATGAGATAAAATTAGAAAACCATGAGTTTTAAAGGGTCAAAATATGAGATAAAATTAGAAAATCATGAGTTTTAAAGGGTCAAAATATGAGATAAAATTAGAGAATCATGAGTTTTAAAAGGTCGAAATATGAGATAAAATTAGAAAATCATGAGTTTTAAAGGGTCAAAATATGAGATAAAATTAGAGAATCATGAGTTTTAAAGGGTCAAAATATGAGATAAAATTAGAGAATCATGAGTTTTAAAGGGTCAAAATATGAGATAAAATTAGAGAATCATGAGTTTTAAAGGGTCAAAATATGAGATAAAATTAGAAAATCATGAGTTTTAAAGGGTCAAAATATGAGATAAAATTAGAGAATCATGAGTTTTACAGGTCAAAATGTGAGATAAAATTAGAAAATCATGAGTTTTAAAGGGTCAAAATATGAGATAAAATTAGAAAATCATGAGTTTTAAAGGGTCAAAATATGAGATAAAATTAGAAAATCATGAGTTTTAAAGGGTCAAAATATGAGATAAAATTAGAAAACCATGAGTTTTAAAGGGTCGAAATATGAGATAAAATTAGAGAATCATGAGTTTTAAAAGGTCGAAATATGAGATAAAATTAGAGAATCATGAGTTTTAAAAGGTCGAAATATGAGATAAAATTAGAAAATCATGAGTTTTTAAGGGTCAAAATGTGAGATAAAATTAGAGAATCATGAGTTTTAAAGGGTCGAAATATGAGATAAAATTAGAAAATCATGAGTTTTAAAGGGTCAAAATATGAGATAAAATCAGAAAACCATGAGTTTTTAAGGGTCAAAATGTGAGATAAAATTAGAGAATCATGAGTTTTAAAGGGTCGAAATATGAGATAAAATTAGAGAATCATGAGTTTGAAAAGGTCAAAATATGAGATAAAATCAGAAAATCATGAGTTTTAAAGGGTCAAAATATGAGATAAAATTAGAAAATCATGAGTTTTAAAGGGTCAAAATATGAGATTAAATTAAATATCATGAGTTCAAATGGTCAAAATATGAGATAAAATTAGAAATCATGAGTTTAAACAGTCAAAATGTGAGATAAAATTAGAAATCATGAGTTTAAACAGTCAAAATATGAGATAAAATTACAAATCATGAGTTTAAATGGTCAAAATATGAGAAAAAATTACAAATCACGAGTTTAAACGGTCAAAATATGAGATAAAATTAGAAAATCATGAGTTTTAAAGGGTCAAAATATGAGATAAAATTAGAGAATCATGAGTTTTAAAAGGTCAAAATATGAGATAAAATTAGAAAATCATGAGTTTTACAGGTCAAAATGTGAGATAAAATTAGAAAATCATGAGTTTTAAAGGGTCAAAATATGAGATAAAATTAGAAAATCATGAGTTTTAAAGGGTCAAAATATGAGATAAAATTAGAAAATCATGAGTTTTAAAGGGTCAAAATATGAGATAAAATTAGAGAATCATGAGTTTTACAGGTCAAAATGTGAGATAAAATTAGAAAATCATGAGTTTTAAAGGGTCAAAATATGAGATAAAATTAGAAAACCATGAGTTTTAAAGGGTCGAAATATGAGATAAAATTAGAGAATCATGAGTTTTAAAAGGTCGAAATATGAGATAAAATTAGAGAATCATGAGTTTTAAAGGGTCAAAATATGAGATAAAATCAGAAAATCATGACTTTTAAAGGGTCAAAATATGAGATAAAATCAGAAAATCATGACTTTTAAAGGGTCAAAATATGAGATAAAATTAGAGAATCATGAGTTTTAAAAGGTCGAAATATGAGATAAAATTAGAAAATCATGAGTTTTAAAGGGTCAAAATATGAGATAAAATTAGAAAATCATGAGTTTTAAAGGGTCAAAATATGAGATAAAATTAGAAAATCATGAGTTTTAAAGGTCACAATATGAGATAAAATTAGAGAATCATGAGTTTTAAAGGGTCAAAATATGAGATAAAATTAGAAAATCATGAGTTTTAAAGGGTCAAAATATGAGATAAAATTAGAAAATCATGAGTTTTAAAGGGTCAAAATATGAGATAAAATTAGAGAATCATGAGTTTTAAAGGGTCAAAATATGAGATAAAATTAGAAAATCATGAGTTTTAAAGGGTCAAAATATGAGATAAAATTAGAAAATCATGAGTTTTAAAGGGTCAAAATATGAGATAAAATTAGAGAATCATGAGTTTTAAAGGGTCAAAATATGAGATAAAATTAGAAAACCATGAGTTTTAAAGGGTCAAAATATGAGATAAAATTAGAGAATCATGAGTTTTAAAGGGTCAAAATATGAGATAAAATTAGAAAATCATGAGTTTTAAAGGGTCAAAATATGAGATAAAATTAGAGAATCATGAGTTTTAAAGGTCACAATATGAGATAAAATTAGAAAATCATGAGTTTTAAAGGTCACAATATGAGATAAAATTAGAGAATCATGAGTTTTAAAAGGTCGAAATATGAGATAAAATTAGAAAATCATGAGTTTTAAAGGGTCAAAATATGAGATAAAATTAGAGAATCATGAGTTTTAAAGGGTCAAAATATGAGATAAAATTAGAAAATCATGAGTTTTAAAGGGTCAAAATATGAGATAAAATTAGAAAATCATGAGTTTTAAAGGGTCAAAATATGAGATAAAATTAGAAAATCATGAGTTTTAAAGGGTCAAAATATGAGATAAAATTAGAAAATCATGAGTTTTAAAGGGTCAAAATATGAGATAAAATTAGAAAATCATGAGTTTTAAAGGGTCAAAATATGAGATAAAATTAGAGAATCATGAGTTTTAAAGGGTCAAAATATGAGATAAAATTAGAAAATCATGAGTTTTAAAGGGTCGAAATATGAGATAAAATTAGAAAATCATGAGTTTTAAAGGGTCAAAATATGAGATAATATTAGAAAATCATGAGTATTAAAGGGTCAAAATATGAGATAAAATTAGAAAATCTTGAATTTATAAGGTAAAAAGACAAGGTAATAAAATTTAAAATTTTAATCAAAAAGGTCAATATTTGGGATTTAAGGTTTCATTCAGGAATTAAAAAAGTCAAGATATGATAAAAAAAAATCTCAATCAAGAGATTAGAAATGGGAAAATATGAAATAAAATTTAAAATCAAGAGTTTTAAAGGTCAAAATATGAGACAAAATTCAAAATCCTGAGTTTTTAATGTCAAAACATGAGCCAAATTAAAACAAATGAATTATTAATGTCTGAAGATGAGTTCAAAATTTAAGATTTTAAATGTTAAAGGTTAATATTTGGGAATGAAATTCAAAGTTAGGAGTTGAAATGTCAAAAGGTAGGATAGAATTCAAATTTGTCAAAACACAGTATTATTTGAAAATTAAAAGCGTGAATTGGAAATGGTCAAAATATGAGATAAAAGTCAAAAGCATAACCTTAAATCATAATTGTGAGATAGAAATTAGAAAATACTAAATGAAAACACACATATCTTTACCACATTCCTGACTTTTTATCAACTGTTTTTTATATTAACTCCACTTATTCTTATTCTCATGACTTGACAAGGATATTGTCAGTCATCAGGGTTTAGTTCACACTGTTATACTGGAGGAAATCTGCAGACCTCATTCTGGTGGCCCAGATATAACAAATATATGATATGATCTGGTGGGCCGGGTATAACTGTGCCATGGGCCAGAATTGGCCCCCAGGCCTTGAGTTTGACACCCCTGCTTTATATATTCTTATTGTAGAAAACGAGTTCGTGTCTATAAGAATGGCTAAAGTTTAGAACTGTGATTCAACAAACTGTTCCAACGTTGTTCTGTCTGCGGTTTCTTTACATGAGCTACAACAACAGTTAAATAATGTACATCCAGCTAGTCCAGTCCACAGAACCAGAAAAAAGCTTAAAATCCCTGTTCTTCTTCGATAAGCTGTGTTTTATTGACACGTAACTTTAATTTGGTTGCACTCCAGCGTTCTCCGCTAGTTGCACAAAAATCTGAGCTCTGCTGACCGTGTGTTATCTCACACGCCTATCTCACATTTGGTCCGCTCTCAGACATCACAGCCCCGGGGCTGCAGGGAGGGGTGGGAAGGACAGTAGCTCTCACATGCTGAATGTTTGGGTCCAGCTTTGAATGGACCTAATCACTGTGTGTTGTAAGGACTGATCTAATCACCTGAATGGAATTTGCATTATGTTAAAGGCATCTGTGGGAGGGGGTGAATGCGGTCACAAACAGTCTTCAAATAGATCATAAATTCATCTGAAAACATCATGGAAAAGGGCCTTTTTACTCGTAAACATTTCACACAGATTCATCAACAATGTGAGCTACTACAAACCTTCTGGATGATTCTACTTTCCTACAGACCCTTTTCCAGCTTACAAAACCTCGGGCTATCTGACCATGGCGATACTGTGTTGGACTGGCAGTCACGTTGCCTTACCTGAACCCCATAGAGAATCTATGGAGAGAGGGAGACAGCAGAGCCAGATTACAGACAAGCCAAAGACCGCTATCAAAGCAACCTGGCCTTCCATTCATCAGCAGTGCAGCAGACTGATTGTCTCCATGCCACACCGCATTGATGCAGTAATTCATGCAGAAAGAGACCTGAGTACATAAATGGACATACAACAGACTCTAAACACTTATCTCCAAATCTGTTCATTGATTTTAGGGTGATAGTAAATGTTTGGAGTGACCTGAGTAATGTTCAATGTTTGGAGTGACCTGAGTGATGTTAAATGTTTGGAGTGACCTGAGTGATATTAAATGTTTGGAGTGACCTGAGTGATATTAAATGTTTGGAGTGAACTGAGTGATATTAAATGTTTGGAGTGACCTGAGTGATATTAAATGTTTGGAGTGAACTGAGTGATATTAAATGTTTGGAGTGACCTGAGTGATGTTAAATGTTTGGAGTGACCTGAGTGATATTAAATGTTTGGAGTGACCTGAGTGATATTAAATGTTTGGAGTGAACTGAGTGATATTAAATGTTTGGAGTGACCTGAGTGATTTTAAATGTTTGGAGTGACCTGAGTGATATTAAATGTTGGGAGTGACCTGATTGATAGTAAATGATCGGAGTGACCTGAGTGATGTTAAATGTTTGGAGTGACCTGAGTGATATTCAATGTGTGGAGTGACCTGAATGATATCAAATGTTTGGAGTGACCTGAGTGATGTTAAATGTTTGGAGTGACCTGAGTGATAGTAAATGATCGGAGTGACCTGAGTGATATTAAATGTTTGGAGTGACCTGAATGATATCAAATGTTTGGAGTGACCTGAGTGATGTTAAATGTTTGGAGTGACCTGAGTGATAGTAAATGATCGGAGTGACCTGAGTGATGTTAAATGTTTGGAGTGACCTGAGTGATAGTAAATGATCGGAGTGACCTGAGTGATATTAAATGTTTGGAGTGACCTGAGTGATATTAAATGTTTGGAGTGACCTGAGTGATATTAAATGTTTGGAGTGACCTGAGTGAAAGTAAATGATCAGAGTGACCTAAGTGATAGTAAATGTTTGGAGTGACCTGAGTGATATTAAATGTTTGGAGTGACCTGAATGATATTAAATGTTTGGAGTGACCTGAGTGATATTCAATGTGTGGAGTGACCTGAGTGATATTAAATGTTTGGAGTGACCTGAGTGATGTTAAATGTGTGGAGTGACCTGAGTGATATTAAATGTTTGGAGTGACCTGAGTGATGTTAAATGTTTGGAGTGACCTGAGTGATAGTAAATGATCGGAGTGACCTGAGTGATATTAAATGTTATGAGTGACCTGAGTGATAGTAAATGATCGGAGTGACCTGAGTGATATTAAATGTTTGGAGTGACCTGAGTGATATTAAATGTTTGGAGTGACCTGAGTGAAAGTAAATGATCAGAGTGACCTAAGTGATAGTAAATGTTGGGAGTGACCTGAGTGATAGTAAATGATCGGAGTGACCTGAGTGATATTAAATGTTTGAGGTGACCTGAGTAATTTTAAATGTTTGGAGTGACCTGAGTGATATTAAATGTTTGGGGTGACCTGAGTGGTGTTAAATGTTTGGAGTGACCTGAGTGATATTAAATGTTTGGAGTGACCTGACTGGTGTTAAATGTTTGGAGTGACCTGACTGGTGTTAAATGTTTGGAGTGACCTGAGTGATATAAAATGTTTGGAGTGACCTGAGTGATAGTAAATGATCGGAGTGACCTGAGTGATAGTAAATGATCGGAGTGACCTGAGTGATTTTAAATGTTTGGAGTGACCTGAGTAATGTTCAATGTTTGGAGTGACCTGAGTGATGTTAAATGTTTGGAGCGACCTGAGTGATTTTAAATGTTTGGAGTGACCTGAGTAATGTTCAATGTTTGGAGTGACCTGAGTGATATAAAATGTTTGGAGTGACCTGAGTGATGTTAAGTGTTTGGAGTGACCTGAGTGATTTTAAATATTTGGAGTGACCTGAGTGATGTTAAGTGTTTGGAGTGACCTGAGTGATATTAAATGTTTGGAGTGACCTGAGTAATTTTAAATGTTTGGAGTGACCTGAGTGATTTTAAATGTTTGGAGTGACCTGAGTGATAGTAAATGTTCGGAGTGACCTGAGTGATGTAAAATGTTTGGAGTGACCTGAGTGATATTAAATGTTTGGAGTAACCTGAGTGATGTTAAATGTTTGGAGTGACCTGAGTGATATAAAATGTTTGGAGTGACCTGAGTGATATTAAATTTGGAGTAACCTGAGTGATATTAAATGTTTGGAGTAACCTGAGTGATATTAAATGTTGGGAGTGACCTGAGTGATATAAAATGTTTGGAGTGACCTGAGTGATATTAAATGTTTGGAGTTACCTGAGTGATAGTAAATGTTTGGAGTGACCTGAGTGATTTTAAATGTTTGGAGTGACCTGAGTGATTTTAAATGTTTGGAGTGACCTGAGTAATTTTAAATGTTTGGAGTGACCTGAGTGATATTAAATGTTTGGGGTAACCTGAGTGGTGTTAAATGTTTGGAGTGACCTGAGTGATATTAAATAATGGGGGTGACCTGAGTGATAGTAAATGTTGGGAGTGACCTGAGTGATAGTAAATGTTGGGAGTGACCTGAGTGATAGTAAATGATCGGAGTGACCTGAGTGATAGTAAATGTTTGGAGTGACCTGAGTAATGTTCAATGTTTGGAGTGACCTGAGTGATGTTTAATGTTTGGAGCGACCTGAGTGATTTTAAATGTTTGGAGTGACCTGAGTAATGTTCAATGTTTGGAGTGACCTGAGTGATATAAAATGTTTGGAGTGACCTGAGTGATGTTAAGTGTTTGGAGTGACCTGAGTGATTTTAAATGTTTGGAGTGACCTGAGTGATATAAAATGTTTGGAGTGACCTGAGTGATAGTAAATGATCGGAGTGACCTGAGTGATAGTAAATGATCGGAGTGACCTGAGTGATTTTAAATGTTTGGAGTGACCTGAGTAATGTTCAATGTTTGGAGTGACCTGAGTGATGTTAAATGTTTGGAGCGACCTGAGTGATTTTAAATGTTTGGAGTGACCTGAGTAATGTTCAATGTTTGGAGTGACCTGAGTGATATAAAATGTTTGGAGTGACCTGAGTGATGTTAAGTGTTTGGAGTGACCTGAGTGATTTTAAATATTTGGAGTGACCTGAGTGATGTTAAGTGTTTGGAGTGACCTGAGTGATATTAAATGTTTGGAGTGACCTGAGTAATTTTAAATGTTTGGAGTGACCTGAGTGATTTTAAATGTTTGGAGTGACCTGAGTGATATTAAATGTTCGGAGTGACCTGAGTGATGTAAAATGTTTGGAGTGACCTGAGTGATATTAAATGTTTGGAGTAACCTGAGTGATGTTAAATGTTTGGAGTGACCTGAGTGATATAAAATGTTTGGAGTGACCTGAGTGATATTAAATTTGGAGTAACCTGAGTGATATTAAATGTTTGGAGTAACCTGAGTGATATTAAATGTTGGGAGTGACCTGAGTGATATAAAATGTTTGGAGTGACCTGAGTCATATTAAATGTTTGGAGTTACCTGAGTGATAGTAAATGTTTGGAGTGACCTGAGTGATTTTAAATGTTTGGAGTGACCTGAGTGATTTTAAATGTTTGGAGTGACCTGAGTAATTTTAAATGTTTGGAGTGACCTGAGTGATATTAAATGTTTGGGGTGACCTGAGTAATTTTAAATGTTTGGAGTGACCTGAGTGATATTAAATGTTTGGGGTAACCTGAGTGGTGTTAAATGTTTGGAGTGACCTGAGTGATATTAAATGTTGGGGGTGACCTGAGTGATAGTAAATGTTGGGAGTGACCTGAGTGATAGTAAATGTTGGGAGTGACCTGAGTGATAGTAAATGATCGGAGTGACCTGAGTAATTTTAAATGTTTGGAGTGACCTGAGTAATGTTCAATGTTTGGAGTGACCTGAGTGATGTTAAATGTTTGGAGCGACCTGAGTGATTTTAAATGTTTGGAGTGACCTGAGTAATGTTCAATGTTTGGAGTGACCTGAGTGATATAAAATGTTTGGAGTGACCTGAGTGATGTTAAGTGTTTGGAGTGACCTGAGTGATTTTAAATGTTTGGAGTGACCTGAGTGATGTTAAGTGTTTGGAGTGACCTGAGTGATATTAAATGTTTGGAGTGACCTGAGTAATTTTAAATGTTTGGAGTGACCTGAGTGATTTTAAATGTTTGGAGTGACCTGAGTGATATTAAATGTTCGGAGTGACCTGAGTGATATAAAATGTTTGGAGTGACCTGAGTGATATTAAATGTTTGGAGTAACCTGAGTGATGTTAAATGTTTGGAGTGACCTGAGTGATATAAAATGTTTGGAGTGACCTGAGTGATATTAAATTTGGAGTAACCTGAGTGATATTAAATGTTTGGAGTAACCTGAGTGATATTAAATGTTGGGAGTGACCTGAGTGATATAAAATGTTTGGAGTGACCTGAGTGATATTAAATGTTTGGAGTTACCTGAGTGATAGTAAATGTTTGGAGTGACCTGAGTGATTTTAAATGTTTGGAGTGACCTGAGTGATTTTAAATGTTTGGAGTGACCTGAGTAATTTTAAATGTTTGGAGTGACCTGAGTGATATTAAATGTTGGGGGTGACCTGAGTGATAGTAAATGTTGGGAGTGACCTGAGTGATAGTAAATGTTGGGAGTGACCTGAGTGATAGTAAATGATCGGAGTGACCTGAGTGATATTAAATGTTTGGAGTGACCTGAGTGATATTAAATGTTTGGGGTGACCTGAGTGGTGTTAAATGTTTGGAGTGACCTGAGTGATATTAAATGTTGGGAGTGACCTGAGTGATAGTAAATGTTGGGAGTGACCTGAGTGATAGTAAATGATCGGAGTGACCTGAGTGATTTTAAATGTTTGGAGTGACCTGAGTGATATTAAATGTTTGGAGTGACCTGAGTGATATTAAATGTTGGGAGTGACCTGAGTGATATTAAATGTTTGGAGTGACCTGAGTGATTTTAAATGTTTGGAGTGACCTGAGTGATATTAAATGTTTGGAGTGACCTGAGTGATGTTAAATTATGGAGTGACCTGAGTTATGTTAAATGTATGGAGTTATTTGTTTCTTTGTGACACTCTTGCTCTTCTTAAGACTTAAGTTTGTTTTTCCTCAGTTAAGAGTTTCCTCACAAACACATTTTAGATCGATTTTATTGGAAAGAGTGGCAGAACATTCAGGAGATCCTCCTCTTGCTTGACGATATCTCTGTCCTAGTAACACTCACATCAGATCTAGCTAAAGCAGAACCTGTTTAATCCCCTAAAATGATGTTTATTATTAAGTAACAGTTGTAAGAGTCCACAGAGGTCAGACAGACTTGGAGACAGAGGTAAACATATTCTTATCACTATAGGACAGATTGTTTTCGTAGCTATTGTCGTCTTAGTTTGAGGGCCTTCACTTTGGCCTCATGCATGGTGACAGTCCAACAGTCCCATTGTTGTCCCATTTCTGGCTATCATCAGCTCTCTTATGCCATCTGCTGGCAGATGATTCAGGATATTCCTTCTTAGGATGCCCTGGATTTTCCTGACCCACTTTATCCGCGCTTTGTCTTCTCTCTGCACTTTTTGTGGTAATGGCCTGGAGCTGATTTCTAGCCACCAGAACAAGCATGTGTGTCCTTTATTCATTCATTTATTTATTTATTTATTTATTTATTTATTTATTTAATTGTTAGGATCTCCATTAGCTGAACCCTGGGCCCTGGAGCACAGCTAGTCCTCCTGATACACAAAAGCTGCAAACAAATCTATGATCTCCCCAGGGTGTTTCTTTGATTTCTTTTATGGATTTTCTGTGAAATAAGTTGGTCACTATGGTGAGGACGTCCATCTTTTCATTGCTCTACTGTACATTTAGGGAGACTGGGGGTTGCTTTGTGGAGTGAAACTGGCCTTTTAAACTCCACATTCTGTTCCAACAGACTGTACTAATATAAGGGTGTTTAAGCTGCAGATAAGAGAAAAGTGGCCATTTTGTCCTTCACCTCTTAGCAGCAAAGATAACAGTCCTGATCCTGTTAGGGTCATATGGACTCTGTAGAGCCAAACATACGCCTCATCCAGTTCCAGCTGATCTCTACTAAAACCTTTAAATGGAATATTTTCTCACATTATCTGACAATAATCGAGCTGTGCGCAAGAGTCCTCAGAAAGAGCTTAGGTCAGTGAGGAGTGAAGTCAACTAACCGTACTCTGTAAACCCTGTAGATTATCACTACTGCTATATAACTACTACTGTAGGGCAGACTTTACTTACAACCATCTAGTACACAAGCTGAGTTCAGTTAACTTGATCACTCAAGTCAAGGAAAATAAATTCTGAGTTGATTGGACTTCCTGGTTTATGTAATGGACATCGAGTTAATCTAACTGGCTTTTACTAGCATTTTTAAAGTTAACTCTACAACGTTTACTCCAGTTTAGAAATGACAGCTAAACTACAGCTGCATTTCAGAAAAGGACTTAAATTACTAAAACAGAAACACTGACAACCCTCACAGATGCCTACTATTCTCATAGTGTTTTCCTGCCTGGTACAGATATAGCTAACATTAGCCTTGTATAGATGTAGTTAACATTAGCCTGGTATAGATGTCATTAACATTAGCCTGGTGTAGATGTAGTTAACATTAGCCTGGTATAGATGCTGTTAACATTAGCCTGGTATAGATGCTGTTAACATTAGCCTGGTATAGATGTAGTTAACATCAGCCTGGTACAGACATAGTTAACATTAGCCTGGTATAGATGTAGTTAACATTAGCCTGGTACAGACATAGTTAACATTAGCCTGGTATAGATGCTGTTAACATTAGCCTGGTGTAGATGTAGTTAACATTAGCCTGGTATAGATGCTGTTAACATTTGCCTGGTGTAGATGTAGTTAACATTAGCCTGGTGTAGATGTAGTTAACATTAGCCTGGGGTAGATGTAGTTAACATTAGCCTGGTATAGATGTAGTTAAAATTAGCCTGGTATAGATGTAGTTAACATTAGCCTTGTATAGATGTCATTAACATTAGCCTGGTATACATGTAGTTAAAATTAGCCTGGTATTGATGTAGTTAACATTAGCCTGGTAAATGTGCAGTTAAAATTAGCCTGGTATTGATGCAGTTAACATTAGCCTGGTGTAGATGTAATTAACATTAGCCTGGTATAGATGCCATTACCTTAGCCTGGTATAGATGTAGTTAAAATTAGCCTGGTATTGATGTAGTTAACATTAGCCTGGTATTGATGCAGTTAACATTAGCCTGGTGTAGATGTAGTTAACATTAGCCTGGGGTAGATGTAAGTAACATTTGCCTGGTGTAGATGTGGTTAACATTAGCCTGGTATAGATGTAGTTAACATTAGCCTGGTATAGATGTAGTTAGCATTGGCCTGGTATAGATATAGTTAACATTAGCCTGGTATAGATGTAGTTAATATTAGCCTGGTATAGATGTAGTTAACATTAGCCAGGTATAGATGTAGTTAACATTAGCCTGGTATAGATGTCATTAACATTAGCCTAGTGTAGATAGAGTAAACATTAGCCTGGTATAGATGTAGTTAACATTAGCCTGGTATTGATGTAGTTAACATTAGCCTGGTGTAGATGTAGTTAACATTAGCCTGGTATAGATGTAGTTAACATTAGCCTGGTATAGATGTAGTTAACATTAGCCAGGTGTAGATGTAGTTAACATTAGCCTGGTATAGATATAGTAAACATTAGCCTGGTATAGATGTAGTTAGCATTAGCCTGGTATAGATGTAGTTAACATTAGCCTGGTGTAGATGTAGTTAACATTAGCCTGGGGTAGATGTAGTTAACATTAGCCTGGTGTAGATGTAGTTAATATTAGCCAGGTGTAGATGTAGTTAACATTAGCCTGACATAGATGTAGTTAGCATTAGCCTGGTATAGATGTAGTTAACATTAGCCAGGTGTAGATGTAGTTAACATTAGCCTGGTATATTTGTAGTTAGCATTAGCCTGGTATAGATGTAGTTAACATTAGCCTGGTGTAGATGTCATTAACATTAGCCTGGTGTAGATGTAGTTAACATTAGCCTGGTATAGATGTAGTTAGCGTTAGCCTGGTGTAGATGTAGTTAAGATTAGCCAGGTGTAGATGTAGTTAACATTAGCCTGGTATAGATGTAGTTAGCGTTAGCCTGGTATTGATGTAGTTATCATTAGCCTGGTATAGATGTAGTTAACATTTGCCAGGTGTAGATGTAGTTAACATTAGCCTGGTATAGATGTAGTTAACATTAGCCTGGTGTAGATGTAGTTAACATTAGCCAGGTGTGGATGTAGTTAACATTAGCCTGGTATAGATGTAGTTAGCGTTAGCCTGGTATTGATTTAGTTAACATTTGCCTGGTGTAGAGGTACTTAGCATTAGCCTGGTGTAGATGTAGTTAACATTAGCCTGGTATAGATGTAGTTAGCATTGGCCTGGTATAGATATAGTTAATATTAGCCTGGTATAGATGTAGTTAATATTAGCCTGGTATAGATGTAGTTAACATTAGCCTGGTATAGATGTCATTAACATTAGCCTGGTATTGATGCAGTTAACATTAGCCTGGTATAGATGTCATTAACATTAGCCTGGTATTGATGCAGTTAACATTAGCCTGGTGTAGATGTAGTTAACATTAGCCTGGTATAGATGTAGTTAACATTAGCCTGGTATAGATGTAGTTAGCATTGGCCTGGTATAGATATAGTTAACATTAGCCTGGTATAGATGTAGTTAATATTAGCCTGGTATAGATGTAGTTAACATTAGCCTGGTATAGATGTAGTTAACATTAACCTTGTTATAGATGTTACAATGTTACAATGTTACAATGTCATTTAGCAGACGCTTTTCTCCAAAGCGACGTACATTTGAGAGCAAGAACAACACAAGCAATGATCTAGACAAGAAGAAACAACATCAGTAAGTGCCATCAAGTGCTTCAGGTTCAATTGGACGCAAGTGCTGCCGTGTAGAGTTTAAGGCAGAGTACCAAAATATACGTTGTTTATGTAGTTTTTTTTTTTTTTTTTTTTTTGTTTGTTTGTTTGTTTGTTTTTAGACAGCAACAATGAATCAAGGAAAATGTGGGATCACTAATTGCCATTCATTAGGCTTCACAACAACTATTTACCAAGTACCAAGTGCTGGATCATTCCCAAAGAGCTGGGCAAAGAAATCCCAGAAGTAGAGCAGGACAGTGCGAGCTAACTATAGTTGGGAAACTCATTCAACCACTGGGGACAGCAGTGGAGAATAGTCTGGCTGAGACTCAATCTACTACTGGGGACAACAGTAGAGAATTGCCTAGCTAAGTGCAAAGTGTTCTCTGAAGAGCTGGGTCTTTAGCCTTCTCTTGAAAGTAGACAGGGAGTCTGTAGATCGAATGTAGTTGGGTAATTCATTCCACCATTTAGGGACAACAGAGGAGAAGAGTCGAGCTAGTGACTTAGGAGCATGATGTGCTGGAAGTACCAGGCGCCTTTTGCTGGCTGAGCGTAGTGGGCGAGAAGGGGTGTAGACCTGGATGAGGGACTCCAGGTAAACAGGAGCAGTTTTAGTTACTGCTTTGTAAGCAATGATTAGAGTTTTGAATTTAATGCGAGCTGCAACTGGAAGCCAGTGTAGAGAGATTAAAAGAGGCGTGACATGAGCTCTCTTGGGTTGGTTGAAGACCAGACGTGCTGCTGTGTTCTGGATCAACTGCAGAGGTATAACTGTGCATGCAGGTAGGCCTGCCAGTAATGAGTTACAGTAGTCAATACGTGATATTATAAGAGCCTGTACTAGGAGTTGTGTAGCATGCTCTGTCAAGTAGGGTCTGATCCTCTTGATGTTGTAGAGGCGGCAGGACCGAGCAATCGAGGCCACATGGAGCTTGAAGGTTAGCTGGTCATCAATCATGACACCCAGATTCCGGGCTGACTTAGTGGGCAAGAGATTATTTGATCCAAGCTGGATACTGATCTGCGGTTCAATAGTGGGACTGGCTGGGATGATAATGAGCTCAGTTTTGGGCAGGTTGAGCTGAAGGTGACGTTCCCTCATCCATTTAGAAATATCAGCAAGGCAGGATGAGATCCGAGCTGAGACAGTTGTGTCATCTGGTGGAAAGGACAGGAATAGCTGTGTGTCGTCTGCATAGCAGTGATAAGAAAAGCCATGGGAGCGGATGATTGCACCAAGTGAGGTGGTGTATATTGAGAAAAGTAGGGGACCAAGCACAGACCCTTGAGGCACCCCTGTTGATAAGCCATGCAGTTTAGACACTCCTCCCTTCCATGATACTCTAAAAGATCTCCCTGTGAGGTAGGACTTAAACCACTGTAGGGCAGATCCTGAGATACCAAGTGAAGAGAGTGTGGAGAGGAGGATTTGGTGGTTTACTGTGTCAAAGGCAGCAGACAGATCCAGCAGTAAGAGAACTGAGGACTGACCAGCTGCTCTGGCCAAGCCAAGTGGCCAAGCGAAGTGATTCCGTTACCGACAAAAGTGCAGTTTCAGTAGAGTGGCCCCGCCTAAAGCCAGACTGATTCTGATCAAGTAGATCATTGTTCTGCAAGTGTTCTGAGAGCTGGTTGAAGACTGTGCGCTCCAGTATTTTTGATAGGAATGGGAGAAGTGAGACCGGCCTGTAATTTTCAACCAGGGCTGGGTTGAGAGTGGGTTTTTTGAGCAGTGGTGTAACCCGCGCTTGCTTGAAAGCAGCTGGGAAAACACCTGTGGACAGAGAGGAGTTAATGATACAACTCACAGCAGGGCTGATTGTGGGCTCAATCGCCTGCAAGAGATGTGATGGTATCGGATCGAGGGGACAGGTTGTGGGCTTAGAGTCAAGCAGAAGCCTGGTGACCTCGCTCTCACTTAGTGGAGAGAATGAGCTAATGATGCATCACTAGCTGGTGGCAGAAAACTGAGTTGGACAGGCTCAGAGAATTGGTTGCTGATGGCAGAAACCTTGTCAGTGAAGTAGGAGGCGAACATGTCTGGAGTCAACATACTGGAGGGTTGTGGGTTTGAAGGAGAGAGGAGCGAGTTAAAAGCAGAGAAGAGTTTGCGTGCATCAGTGGCAGCACAGATCTTTGATTGATAGAACACCTTCTTAGCAGATTTTAGAGCAGAGGTAAAACAGGACAGTTTTTGCTGATAAGCACTCAAGTCAGTGGTTTGTTTGGATTTACGCCATTTTCTCTCTGCCGCTCTGAGCCCTGCCCTTTGGGTTCTGATGACCTCAGTGAGCCAGGGACAAGGTGGAGTATTACGAATAGGCTTAGACACCAGAGGGCAGAGTTTGTCCAGAGAGGAGGTCAGTGAGGAGCAGAATGTGTCTGTGGCCTCGTTAACAGTGAGTGTGAAGGACTCGTTACATGAGGCTAGTGCAGCTGAGACCTCGTCAGACAGCTGTGTTGGGTCAAGTGACTGAAGGTTTCTGCGGTATGATCTTAACTGAGTAGTAGATTGTTGAAGTTCAGGTAAGCCAAGTGAGAACTGAATGAAGTAGTGGTCAGAGAGGTGAAGTGGTGTTACACTCAAATTAGCCGTGGAGCAATTGCGAGTTAGAATCAAATCCAGTGTATTACCAGCCTTGTGTGTAGGAGGCGTTTGAACCAGTTTCAAGTCAAAGGAGGACAGTAGTGAAATAAAATCAGTAGCCTGGGCTCTATCCAAGTGGATGTTCATGTCACCCATGACAACCAATGGTGTGCCATCATCAGGGATGTCTGATGTCATTAACATTAGCCGAGTGTAGATAGAGTAAACATTAGCCTGGTATAGATGTCGTTAACATTAGCCTGGTATAGATGTAGTTAACATTAGCCTGGTATAGATGTCATTAACATTAGCCTGGTATACATGTAGTTAAAATTAGCCTCGTATTGATGTAGTTAACATTAGCCTGGTAAATGTGCAGTTAAAATTAGCCTGGTATTGATGCAGTTAACATTAGCCTGGTGTAGATGTAATTAACATTAGCCTGGTATAGATGCCATTACCTTAGCCTGGTATAGATGTAGTTAAAATTAGCCTGGTATTGATGTAGTTAACATTAGCCTGGGGTAGATGTAAGTAACATTTGCCTGGTGTAGATGTGGTTAACATTAGCCTGGTATAGATGTAGTTAACATTAGCCTGGTATAGATGTAATCAGCATTGGCCTGGTATAGATATAGTTAACATTAATCTGGTATAGATGTAGTTAACATTAGCCTGGTATAGATGTCATTAACATTAGCCTAGTGTAGATAGAGTAAACATTAGCCTGGTATAGATGTAGTTAACATTAGCCTGGTATAGATGTAGTTAAAATTAACCTGGTATAGATGTAGTTAACATTAGCCTGGTATAGATGTAGTTAACATTAACCTTGTTATAGATGTCATTAACATTAGCCTAGTGTAGATAGAGTAAACATTAGCCTGGTATAGATGTCGTTAACATTAGCCTGGTATAGATGTCATTAACATTAGCCTGGTATTGATGCAGTTAACATTAGCCTGGTATAGATGTAGTTAACATTAGCCTGGGGTAGATGTAAGTAACATTTGCCTGGTGTAGATGTAGTTAACATTAGCCTGGTATAGATGTAGTTAACATTAGCCTGGTATAGATGTAGTTAGCATTGGCCTGGTATAGATATAGTTAACATTAGCCTGGTATAGATGTAGTTAATATTAGCCTGGTATAGATGTAGTTAACATTAGCCTGGTATAGATGTAGTTAATATTAGCCTGGTATAGATATAGTTAACATTTGCCTGGTGTAGATGTAGTTAACATTAGCCTGGTATAGATGTAGTTAACATTAGCCTGGTATAGATGTAGTTAGCATTGGCCTGGTGTAGATATAGTTAACATTAGCCTGGTATAGATGTAGTTAATATTAGCCTGGTATAGATATAGTTAACATTAGCCTGGTATAGATGTAGTTAATATTAGCCTGGTATAGATGTAGTTAACATTAGCCTGGTATAGATGTCATTAACATTAGCCTGGTATACATGTAGTTAAAATTAGCCTGGTATTGATGTAGTTAACATTAGCCTGGTAAATGTGCAGTTAAAATTAGCCTGGTATTGATGCAGTTAACATTAGCCTGGTGTAGATGTAATTAACATTAGCCTGGTATAGATGCCATTACCTTAGCCTGGTATAGATGTAGTTAAAATTAGCCTGGTATTGATGTAGTTAACATTAGCCTGGTATTGATGCAGTTAACATTAGCCTGGTGTAGATGTAGATAACATTAGCCTGGGGTAGATGTAAGTAACATTTGCCTGGTGTAGATGTGGTTAACATTAGCCTGGTATAGATGTAGTTAACATTAGCCTGGTATAGATGTAGTTAGCATTGGCCTGGTATAGATATAGTTAACATTAATCTGGTATAGATGTAGTTAATATTAGCCTGGTATAGATGTAGTTAAGATTAGCCTGGTATAGATGTAGTTAACATTAGCCTGGTATAGATGTCATTAACATTAGCCTAGTGTAGATAGAGTAAACATTAGCCTGGTATAGATGTAGTTAACATTAGCCTGGTATAGATGTAGTTAAAATTAACCTGGTATAGATGTAGTTAACATTAGCCTGGTATAGATGTAGTTAACATTAACCTTGTTATAGATGTCATTAACATTAGCCTAGTGTAGATAGAGTAAACATTAGCCTGGTATAGATGTCGTTAACATTAGCCTGATATAGATGTAGTTAAAATTAACCTGATATAGATGTAGTTAAAATTAGCCTGGTATTGATGTAGTTAACATTAGCCTGGTATAGATGTAGTTAGCGTTAGCCTGGTATTGATGTAGTTATCATTAGCCTGGTATAGATGTAGTTAACATTTGCCAGGTGTAGATGTAGTTAACATTAGCCTGGTATAGATGTAGTTAACATTAGCCTGGTGTAGATGTAGTTAACATTAGCCAGGTGTGGATGTAGTTAATATTAGCCTGGTATAGATGTAGTTAGCGTTAGCCTGGTATTGATTTAGTTAACATTTGCCTGGTGTAGAGGTACTTAGCATTAGCCTGGTGTAGATGTAGTTAACATTAGCCTGGTATAGATGTAGTTAGCATTGGCCTGGTATAGATATAGTTAACATTAGCCTGGTATAGATGTAGTTAACATTAGCCTGGTATAGATGTAGTTAACATTAGCCTGGTATAGATGTCATTAACATTAGCCTGGTATTGATGCAGTTAACATTAGCCTGGTGTAGATGTAGTTAACATTAGCCTGGGGTAGATGTAAGTAACATTTGCCTGGTGTAGATGTAGTTAACATTAGCCTGGTATAGATGTAGTTAACATTAGCCTGGTATAGATGTAGTTAGCATTGGCCTGGTATAGATATAGTTAACATTAGCCTGGTATAGATGTAGTTAATATTAGCCTGGTATAGATGTAGTTAACATTAGCCTGGGGTAGATGTAGTTAACATTAACCTTGTTATAGATGTCATTAACATTAGCCTAGTGTAGATAGAGTAAACATTAGCCTGGTATAGATGTCGTTAACATTAGCCTGGTATAGATGTAGTTAACATTAGCCTGGTATAGATGTCATTATCATTAGCCTGGTATACATGTTGTTAAAATTAGCCTGGTATTGATGTAGTTAACATTAGCCTGGTAAATGTGCAGTTAAAATTAGCCTGGTATTGATGCAGTTAACATTAGCCTGGTGTAGATGTAATTAACATTAGCCTGGTATAGATGCCATTACCTTAGCCTGGTATAGATGTAGTTAAAATTAGCCTGGTATTGATGTAGTTAACATTAGCCTGGTATTGATGCAGTTAACATTAGCCTGGTGTAGATGTAGATAACATTAGCCTGGGGTAGATGTAGTTAACATTTGCCTGGTGTAGATGTGGTTAACATTAGCCTGGTATAGATGTAGTTAACATTAGCCTGGTATAGATGTAGTTAGCATTGGCCTGGTATAGATATAGTTAACATTAATCTGGTATAGATGTAGTTAATATTAGCCTGGTATAGATGTAGTTAAGATTAGCCTGGTATAGATGTAGTTAACATTAGCCTGGTATAGATGTCATTAACATTAGCCTAGTGTAGATAGAGTAAACATTAGCCTGGTATAGATGTAGTTAACATTAGCCTGGTATAGATGTAGTTAAAATTAACCTGGTATAGATGTAGTTAACATTAGCCTGGTATAGATGTAGTTAACATTAACCTTGTTATAGATTTCATTAACATTAGCCTAGTGTAGATAGAGTAAACATTAGCCTGGTATAGATGTCGTTAACATTAGCCTGATATAGATGTAGTTAAAATTAACCTGGTATAGATGTAGTTAAAATTAGCCTGGTATTGATGTAGTTAACATTAGCCTGACATAGATGTAGTTAGCGTTAGCCTGGTATTGATGTAGTTATCATTAGCCTGGTATAGATGTAGTTAACATTTGCCAGGTGTAGATGTAGTTAACATTAGCCTGGTATAGATGTAGTTAACATTAGCCTGGTGTAGATGTAGTTAACATTAGCCAGGTGTGGATGTAGTTAACATTAGCCTGGTATAGATGTAGTTAGCGTTAGCCTGGTATTGATTTAGTTAACATTTGCCTGGTGTAGAGGTACTTAGCATTAGCCTGGTGTAGATGTAGTTAACATTAGCCTGATATAGATGTAGTTAGCATTGGCCTGGTATAGATATAGTTAACATTACCCTGGTATAGATGTAGTTAATATTAGCCTGGTATAGATGTAGTTAACATTAGCCTGGTATAGATGTCATTAACATTAGCCTGGTATTGATGCAGTTAACATTAGCCTGGTGTAGATGTAGTTAACATTAGCCTGGGGTAGATGTAAGTAACATTTGCCTGGTGTAGATGTAGTTAACATTAGCCTGGTATAGATGTAGTTAACATTAGCCTGGTATAGATGTAGTTAGCATTGGCCTGGTATAGATATAGTTAACATTAGCCTGGTATAGATGTAGTTAATATTAGCCTGGTATAGATGTAGTTAACATTAGCCTGGTATAGATGTAGTTAACATTAGCCTGGTGTAGATGTAGTTAATATTAGCCAGGTGTAGATGTAGTTAACATTAGCCTGACATAGATGTAGTTAGCATTAGCCTGGTATAGATGTAGTTAACATTAGCCTGGTATAGATGTAGTTAACATTAGCCAGGTGTAGATGTAGTTAACATTAGCCTGACATAGATGTAGTTAGCATTAGCCTGGTATAGATGTAGTTAACATTAGCCTGGTATAGATGTAGTTAACATTAGCCAGGTGTAGATGTAGTTAACATTAGCCTGGTATATTTGTAGTTAGCATTAGCCTGGTATAGATGTAGTTAACATTAGCCTGGTATAGATGTAGTTAACATTAGCCTGGTGTAGATGTAGTTAACATTAGCCTGGTATAGATGTAGTTAGCGGTAGCCTGGTGTAGATGTAGTTAAGATTAGCCAGGTGTAGATGTAGTTAACATTAGCCTGGTATAGATGTAGTTAGCGTTAGCCTGGTATTGATGTAGTTTACATTAGCCTGGTATAGATGTAGTTAACATTTGCCTGGTGTAGAGGTACTTAGCATTAGCCTGGTATAGATGTAGTTAACATTAGCCTGGTGTAGATGTAGTTAACATTAGCCAGGTGTAGATGTAGTTAACATTAGCCTGGTATAGATATAGTAAACATTTGCCTGGTATAGATGTAGTTAGCGTTAGCCTGGTATTGATGTAGCTAAAATTAGCCTGGTATAGATGTAGTTAACATTTGCCAGGTGTAGATGTAGTTAACATTAGCCTGGTATTGATTTAGTTAACATTTGCCTGGTGTAGAGGTACTTAGCATTAGCCTGGGGTAGATGTAGTTAACATTAGCCTGGTATAGATATAGTTAGCATTAGCCTGGTATAGATATAGTTAGCCTTAGCCTGGTATAGATGTAGTTAACATTAGCCAGGTGTAGATGTAGTTAACATTAGCCAGGTGTAGATGTAGTTAACATTAGCCTGGTATAGATATAGTAAACACTTGCCTGGTATAGATGTAGTTAGCATTTGCCTGGTATAGATGTAGTTAGCATTAGCCTGGTGTAGATATAGTTAACATTAGCCAGGTGTAGATGTAGTTAACATTAGCCTGGTATAGATGTAGTTAGCGTTAGCCTGGTATTGATGTAGCTAACATTAGCCTGGTATAGATGTAGTTAACATTTGCCAGGTGTAGATGTAGTTAACATTAGCCTGGTGTAGATGTAGTCAGTTGAGGGATTCTTAGTCGATGTGTAAATCAGACCAAACTGACTTTTATTTTGCTCCATATTTGAAAACCACTGCTCTATGTTAGATTACCTGTAAGTTGTGTGACTCATGATTGTTTTGTGTTGCTGTAGTAGGATGTAGAGTCAAATGAAATAGAGTTTGGTTCCAGTGGTGAATTCTCAGTAAAGTTTAGTGTACTGAGATCTAAAAACCTCAAGTGTATTTTAGGTGTTGTAGCCAAGGTAAAAGAACATGTGGTTATCTCTGTGTACCACCCATGGCCACACGATCCTGTTATCACATACATGTGTTTGACATGTCAAATATCCCCTGTCCATTCAACCTTGTTAATTTTAGCTGACACGGTGCGACTGCATGCCCCCCTGAAACAACTTTACCAGAGACACATGTGGTATGATTCTGAAAGAACACAGAACTGCACCAAAATGGAAGAATCTCATTTCTTTGGCAAGAAAATCCCACATAAATATAGAAATCTATTGTCAGCAATTTAGCCAGGCTGACAAAGGGGAAGAGTTCAGGGGTAGACAAAGGGGAAGAGTTCAGGGGTAGACAAAGGGGAAAGAGTTCAGGGGTAGACAAAGGGGAAGAGTTCAGGGGTAGACAAAGGGGAAGAGTTCAGGGGTAGACAAAGGGAAAGAGTTCAGGGGTAGACAAAGGGGAAGAGGTCAGGGGAAGACAAAGGGGAAGAGTTCAGGGGTAGACAAAGGGGAAGAGTTCAGGGGTAGACAAAGGGGAAGACAACGGTGTAGACAAAGGGGAAAGAGTTAAGGGGTAGACAACAGGAAGGGGAAGACTTAAGGGGTAGACAAAGGGAAAGAGTTCAGGGGTAGACGAAGAGGAAGAGTTCAGGGGTAGACAAAGGGAAAGAGTTCAGGGGTAGACAAAGGGGAAGAGTTCAGGGGTAGACAAAGGGGAAGACAAAGGGGAAGAGTTCAGGGGTAGACAAAGTGGTAGACAAAGGGGAAGTCAAAGGGGTAGACAGAGTGGTAGACAAAGGGAAGAGTTCAGGGGTAGACAAAGGGGTAGACAAAGGGGTAGACAAAGGGGAAGACAAAGGGGTAGACAAAGGGGTAGACAAAGGGGTAGACAAAGGGGTAGACAAAGTGGTTGACAAAGGGGAAGACAAAGGGGTACACAAAGGGAAGAGTTCAAGGGTAGACAAAGGGGAAGAGTTCAGGGGTAGACAAGGGGGAAGACAAAAGGGTAGACAAAGGGAAGAGTTCAGGGGTAGACAAAGGGAAAAGTTCAGGGGTAGACAAAGGGAAAGAGTTCAGGGGTAGACAAAGGGGAAGAGTTCAGGGGTGGACAAATGGGAACAGTTTAGGGGTTGACAAAAGGGAAAGGTTCAGGGGTAGACATAGGGAAATAGTTCAGGAGTAGACAAAGGGTAAGGGTTCAGGGGTGGACAAAGGGGAAGAGTTCAGGGGTAGACAAAGGGGAAGAGTTAAGGGGTAGACCAAAGGGAAGAGTTAAGGGGTAGACAAAGGGAAAATGTTCACGGGTAGACAAAGTGGGAAGAGTTAAGGGGTAGACAAAGGGGAAGAGTTAAGGGATAGACAAAGGGAAGAGTTAAGGGATAGACAAAGGGGAAGGATCCAGGGGTAGACAAAGGGAAGAGTTAAGGGGTAAACAAAGGGTAAGAGTTAAGGGGTAGATGAAAAGCAGAGTTAAGGGGTAGATGAAGGGGAATAGTTAAGGGGTAGATGAAGAGGAAGAGTTCAGGGGTAGACAAAGGGGAAGAGTTAAGGGGTAGACGAAGAGGAAGAGTTAAGGGGTAGACGAAGGGGAATAGTTAAGGGGTAGACGAAAAGGAAGAGTTGAGGGGTAGACGACGAGGAAGAGTTAAGGGGTAGATGAAGATGAAGAGTTAAGGGGTAGATGAAGAGGAAGGGTTAAGGGATAGACAAAGGGAAGAGTTAAGGGGTAGACAAAGGGGAAGAGTTAAGGGGTAGACAAAGGGGAAGAGTCCAGGGGTAGACAAAGGGAAGAGTTAAGGGGTATACAAAGGGAAAGAGTTAAGGGGTAGACGAAGAGGAAGAGTTCAGGGGTAGATGAAGAGGAAGAATAAAGGGGTAGACGAAGAGGAAGAGTTAAGGGGTAGATAAGGAGGAAAAGTTAGGAGGTAGATGAAGAGGAAGAGTTAAGGGGTAGATGACGAGGAAGAGTTATGGGGTAGATGAAGAGGAATAGTTTAGGGGTAGACGAAGGGGAAGAGTTAAGGGGTAGATGAAGAGGAAGAGTTAAGGGGTAGACGAAGGTTTAAGGGGTAGATGAAGAGGAAGAGTTAAGGGGTAGACGAAGGTTTAAGGGGTAGATGAAGAGGAAGAGTTAAGGGATAGACAAAGGGAAGAGTTAAGGGGTAGACAAAGGGGAAGAGTCCAGGGGTAGACAAAGGGAAGAGTTAAGGGGTATACAAAGTAGAAGAGTTAAGGGGTAGACGAAGAGGAAGAGTTAAGGGGTAGACGAAGGGGAATAGTTAAAGGGTAGACGAAGAGGAAGAGTTAAGGGGTAGATGAAGAGGAAGAGTTAAGGGGTAGACGAAGAGGAAGAGTTAAGGGGTAGATGAAGAGGAAGAGTTAAGGGTAGATGAAGAGGAAGAGTTAAGGGGTAGACGAAGATGAAGAATTAAGGGGTAGATGAAGAGGAAGAGTTAAGGGGTAGACGACGAGGAAGAGTTAAGGGGTAGACGAAGGTTTAAGGGGTAGACGAAGAGGAAGAGTTCAGGGATAGACAAAGGGGAAGAGTTAAGGGGTAGACAAAGGGGAAGAGTCCAGGGGTAGACAAAGGGAAGAGTTAAGGGGTATACAAATGGGAAGACTTAAGGGGTAGACAAAGAGGAAGAGTTAAGGGGTAGACGAAGGGGAATAGTTAAGGGGTAGATGAAGAGGAAGAGTTAAGGGGTAGATGAAGAGGAAGAGTTAAGGGGTAGATGAAAGGGAAGAGTTAAGGGTAGATGAAGAGGAAGAGTTAAGGGGTAGATGAAGAGGAAGAGTTAAGGGTAGATGAAGAGGAAGAGTTAAGGGGTAGACGCGGAGGAAGAGTTAAGGGGTAGACGAAGATGAAGAATTAAGGGGTAGACGAAGAGGAAGAGTTAAGGGGTAGACGAAGGGGAAGAGTTAAGGGGTAGACGAAGGTTTAAGGGGTAGATGAAGAGGAAGAGTTAAGGGGTAGACAAAGGGAAGAGTTCAGGGGTAGAGTTAAGGGAAAAGTTCAGGGGTAGACAAAGGGAAAGAGTTCAGGGGTAGACAAAAGGGAAAGGTTCAGGGGTAGACATAGGGAAAGAGTTCAGGAGTAGACAAAGGGGAAGAGTTAAGGGGTGGACAAAGGGTAAGAGTTAAGGGGTAGACATAGGGGAAGAGTTAAGGGGTAGACAAAAGGGAAGAGTTAAGGGGTAGACAAAGGTAAGAGTTCAGGGGTAGGCAAAAGGGAAGAGTCCAGGGGTAGACAAAAGGAAAATGTTCACGGGTAGACAAAGTGGAAAGACAAAGGGATAGACAGAGGGAAGAGTTAAGGGGTAGACAAAAGGGGAAGAGTCCAGGGAGAGACAAAGGGAAGAGTTAAGGGGTAGACAAAGGGGAAGAGTTAAGGGGTAGATGAAAAGAAGAGTTAAGGGGTAGATGAAGGGGAATAGTTTAGGGGTAGACGAAGAGGAAGAGTTCAGGGGTAGACAAAGGGGAAGAGTTAAGGGGTAGACGAGGAGGAAGAGTTAAGGGGTAGACGAAGGGGAATAGTTAAGGGGTAGACGAAGAGGAAGAGTTAAGGGGTAGACGAAGAAGAAGAGTTAAGGGGTAGATGAAGAGGAAGAGTTAAGGGGTAGACGAAGAGGAAGAGTTAAGGGGTAGATGAAGAGGAAGAGTTAAGGGGTAGATGAAGAGGAAGGGTTAAGGGGTAGACGATGAGGAAGAGTTAAGGGGTAGATGAAGATGAAGAATTAAGGAGTAGATGAAGAGGAATAGTTTAGGGGTAGACGAATGGGAAGAGTCAAGGGGTAGATGAAGAGGAAGAGTTAAGGGGTAGACGAAGGTTTAAGGGGTAGACGAAGAGGAAGAGTTCAGGGATAGACAAAGGGGAAGAGTTAAGGGGTAGACAAAGGGGAAGAGTCCAGGGGTAGACAAAGGGAAGAGTTAAGGGGTATACAAATGGGAAGACTTAAGGGGTAGACGAAGAGGAAGAGTTAAGGGGTAGACGAAGGGAAATAGTTAAGGGGTAGAGGAAGAGGAAGAGTTAAGGGGTAGACGAAGAGGAAGAGTTAAGGGGTAGATGAAGAGGAAGAGTTAAGGGGTAGACGCGGAGGAAGAGTTAAGGGGTAGACGAAGATGAAGAATTAAGGGGTAGATTAAGAGGAATAGTTAAGGGGTAGATGAAGGGGAAGAGTTAAGGGGTAGATGAAGAGGAAGAGTTAAGGGGTAGACGAAGAGGAAGAGTTAAGGGGTAGACGAAGAGGAAGAGTTAAGGGGTAGACGAAGGGGAATAGTTAAGGGGTAGACGAAGAGGAAGAGTTAAGAGGTAGACGAAGAGGAAGAGTTAAGGGGTAGATGAAGAGGAAGAGTTAAGGGGTAGACGAAGAGGAAGAGTTAAGGGGTAGATGAAGAGGAAGAGTTAAGGGGTAGACAAAGGGAAGAGTTAAGGGGTAGACAAAGGGGAAGAGTTAAGGGGTAGATGAAAAGAAGAGTAAAGGGGTAGACGAAGAGGAAGAGTTCAGGGGTAGACAAAGGGGAAGAGTTAAGGGGTAGACGAAGAGGAAGAGTTAAGGGGTAGATGAAGAGGAAGGGTTAAGGGGTAGACGATGAGGAAGAGTTAAGGGGTAGATGAAGATGAAGAATTAAGGGGTAGATGAAGAGGAATAGTTTAGGGGTAGACGAATGGGAAGAGTTAAGGGGTAGACAAAGGGGAAGAGTCCAGGGGTAGACGAAGGTTTAAGGGGTAGAGGAAGAGGAAGAGTTAAGGGATAGACAAAGGGAAGAGTTAAGGGGTAGACAAAGGGGAAGAGTCCAGGGGTAGACAAAGGGAAGAGTTAAGGGGTATACAAAGGGGAGGACTTAAGGGGTAGACGAAGAGGAAGAGTTAAGGGGTAGACGAAGAGGAAGAGTTAAGGGGTAGATGAAGAGGAAGAGTTAAGGGGTAGATGAAGAGGAAGGGTTAAGGGGTAGACGATGAGGAAGAGTTAAGGGATAGACAAAGGGAAGAGTTAAGGGGTAGATGAAGATGAAGAATTAAGGGGTAGATGAAGAGGAATAGTTTAGGGGTAGACAAAAGGGGAAGAGTTAAGGGGTAGATGAAGAGGAAGAGTTAAGGGGTAGACGAAGGTTTAAGGGGTAGACGAAGAGGAAGAGTTCAGGGATAGACAAAGGGGAAGAGTGCAGGGGTAGACGAAGAAGAAGAGTTAAGGGGTAGATGAAGAGGAAGAGTTAAGGGGTAGATGAAGAGGAAGAGTTAAGGGGTAGACAAAGGGAAGAGTTAAGGGGTAGACGAAGAAAAAGAGTTAAGGGGTAGATGAAGAGGAAGAGTTAAGGGGTAGACGAAGAGGAAGAGTTAAGGGGTAGACGAAGAGGAAGAGTTAAGGGGTAGATGAAGAGGAAGAGTTAAGGGGTAGACAAAGGGAAGAGTTAAGGGGTAGACGAAGAAGAAGAGTTAAGGGGTAGATGAAGAGGAAGAGTTAAGGGGTAGACGAAGAGGAGGAGTTAAGGGGTAGACGAAGAGGAAGAGTTAAGGGGTAGACAAAGGAAGAGTTAAGGGTAGACGAAGAGGAAGAGTTAAGGGACGAGAGGAAGAGTTAAGGGGTAGACGAAGAGGAGGAGTTAAGGGGTAGACGAAGAGGAAGAGTTAAGGGGTAGATGAAGAGGAAGGGTTAAGGGGTAGACGATGAGGAAGAGTTAAGGGGTAGATGAAGATGAAGAATTAAGGGGTAGATGAAGAGGAATAGTTTAGGGGTAGACGAATGGGAAGAGTTAAGGGGTAGATGAAGAGGAAGAGTTAAGGGGTAGACGAAGGTTTAAGGGGTAGACGAAGAGGAAGAGTTCAGGGATAGACAAAGGGGAAGAGTGCAGGGGTAGACAAAGGGAAGAGTTAAGGGGTAGACGAAGAAGAAGAGTTAAGGGGTAGATGAAGAGGAAGAGTTAAGGGGTAGACGAAGAGGAAGAGTTAAGGGGTAGACGAAGAGGAAGAGTTAAGGGATAGACAAAGGGGAAGAGTGCAGGGGTAGACAAAGGGAAGAGTTAAGGGGTATACAAATGGGAAGACTTAAGGGGTAGACGAAGAGGAAGAGTTAAGGGGTAGACGAAGAGGAAGAGTTAAGGGGTAGACGAAGGTTTAAGGGGTAGATGAAGAGGAAGAGTTAAGGGGTAAATGAAGGGTTAAGGGGTTTGTGTGTCTCCCTGACGTCGTTTTCTCCTGTCTTGCTCTCTCCTTGTGTTTTTCTCACCCTCAGATGTACTAGTATCTCACTTCGGACAAAAGCGTCTGCCTAATGACATTTTAACAGTATTTGTGTGTTATAAAGTGTTAACATTTTAAAACTGGAAACTGACCGTTAAACAAACTTGACCTTCGGTGTCATGATGGCTCACGGTCCCTGGAGAAGACTGAGCTCAGAGCCAGCTGAGAGGAAGTGTCTGAGTTGTGGCTCTAGGAGCGTTGGCCATGTTCAGAGACAGATATAACCCCTCTCTATATCTACCTGTCTCACTGTATGGATGTTGGTTGAACATGTACTTTGGAGTGATCCTCTGCAGTTGTAGACTTTATGGAGAGATAATGTTTCCAAGGTTAAGCAGCGCTGATAGAAATGTTTACTGACCAGCTAACTGGGATCAAAGGTCTGTGCTGTGACGACGTACAGAAGAAACTGAAAAAAACCCTCTAGCCTTTGAGATTACTGAGGTTTTTCAGCTTTCTATCAGTGTTGGTAGATTATCTGTGTAATTCATGACACTGGAGGTGCAAATGTGAAGGACTGAGCGCCCTCTAGTGACGAGGCTGCAGACTACAAACAGGTTTTAGAGCACACAGAAAGGACTGCTGAGCTTACATTGGAAGTTTTTTTCTTTTCTGTTTTCTAGAGCTGAGCATTAAATGAAGTTTTTATTATAAACTGAGATTTTCATAAGAGTTCTAGAGAAAGACAGTACTGTTTATATTAATGTAGCTAATGCTGACGTATGAAGACTGTACAACGGGTGTCAAACTCAAGGCCTGGGGGCCAAATCTGGCCCATGGAACGATTATATACGGCCCACAAAATAAGATCATATTTGTGTTCTAACTGGCTCACCAGTACGAGGTCAATTTTTACTCATTTTTATCACTGTTTCCTCCAATTTTGCCAATATTAACATATTTTTATTACTTTATCTCTCAAATTTTGCCAATTTTAACACATTTTTTCACTTTATCCCTCTGATTTTGCCAATTTTAACACATTTCTGCAACTTTAAACCCATTTTTTGTCAGTTTTAAACCCTTTCCACCACTCTTTTCTGCCTGTTTTTGTAACTTCTAAACCAAATCTTACCACTCTCTGCCTATTGTTTGCTCTGTTGACACATTATTGCTACTATTAACCCTTTCACCACTTTTTAAGCCACATTTCACAGTCTTATAGGCCAATTTTTTGCCAGTTTCTCACTATTTCTAACTCAGCTAACCCTTTTTGCCAGTTTATATGAATTTTCATCCCATTTCACCAAATGTCCACCTATTTTTGCCACATTAACGCCATTTCAGCCACTTTATAATCCCCTTTTACCATTTAATATGGCCATTTTTGCCACTTTTACCCATTTTGCCATGTTTTTTTTTTTTTGCCGCTTTTTTCTAATTTTTGGTATTTCTAACTCATTTCTGCTACTTTTAAAATCTAATTTCATGTCCTTTCTCATCATTTTTTTTTGCCATTATTAACCCATTTTAGCTATTTTTAGAGCATTTTAATTCTTTTTATGACAAAAGGATTTCCATTTTTAAGAGGTCTACTTACCACACAGATGAATTAAAATGTGTTTCTTTGATAAGAGTGGTTTTTATTCAGGTTAAATATAAAATACCACAGTTTAACTTTACAATGGACCAGGATTTTGCTGGTCCCCAGTTTGGCTGGACCCCAGAAAGCTGTCCCATTTCCCCCTAATGGACGGCCTTGTCTCCACATGACTATTCATGAATGTTCATGGCTGTCCATCCACCTTCAGGTCCAGTGGGGTCCCCGGTCTCTGGTACCTTTATTTTGGGGGTTGTGGGCTGAAAAGGTTGGGAACCTCTGCTGCAGAGTTAGCCATCCTCTGATCGAGGGTTCATGGCGTAAATCTGGGTTTTTTTTGTTGATGTGACCCAAAATCTCAAAAATCATTCATGAACTTTTATCATGAAGGCGATGCCCTCCTGAACCAGGGGCCGCCATGTTTACTGGGAGAATTTAAGACTGGACGGCGTTTCAGCTTCAACTCTATGGCCTCATAGTTGTCTGCATTTATTAGCTGAAACTGCCTTTATGCCCTGCATGTGTGCTCTTCAGCGCTACACAGTCAGGGAAACAGGAAGCAGCGAGGCTTTCCTCACAGAGATGAGGAAATTATTGAGAGAATAAACCGTCTCTTTAACGGATGAAAACTTTAACAGGAGAGACGTTTCTCCTCATGGTTACTGAAGGAAATTCTAATGCTGCAGGTCACACGTCTGCAGGAAACGGCCGCCTTACTGGACACCCATACCAGTCCACTTTCATAAATGTGAACCAAAAATAAGAAGATTCATTAAAACACCTCTGTGTGTCTGAGAGTAGAACAGCCAGGAACATGTTGCAGTATGTTCCCTTTATGTCTGAGGTTGGAAGTCTGTGCAGGGGGGCAGGACCAGACCAGACCTGGATCAGTCAAGACCAATCAGATGTGAACCAGTAAACTGAAGGTCCACCTGATCTGCTCAGAGCCTGACAGTTTGGACAGATATTCACACAGAAGCATTTATTCAGCGTCGTCCATGTCAACCATGGAAAAAGATCGGTTTGAGCCATGGTCACACCAAAACACGGCTAACTTCCTGTTGGGTTCAGGTGGAAGTATGAAGAAGCAAATGTCACATAAGCCCATAAGAAACTTCCTGTATGTTCCTGAAACCTGTGCTGATGTTCACACGCTCTAAGGAGACGCACACATCCAAAATAATAATAATAATAATAATAATAATAATAATAATAATAATGATGTCATATTAAAGGGATATTTCTGGATTTTTCAGGTTGGGGGGTGTGAGGTTCATGGCTATAGTGGTGTCGTTAGCCTCCAGTGATGATGTGAAAGTGGATCCTGTGGTTATAAAGAGCTCCATGGGTTCTCATCCTCCACACCTTCACCAGCAGGTAACTCAGGATCTCTCCTGCTCAGAGCTCTCTCTGTCAGCTGGCTGAGTCTCCGTCTGTAGAAGTTCTTCTTCGGTGTAAAATCACTCATGTTATCTTTGTTCTAGCTTGGTGTGGTGTTACTATCCCTGTAGAAGCCCACAGACCCACACAGCTGATCAGAATGGTGAAAGCTGCATCATAAACTAGTACCTGACACAGAGGAGGTTTTTGGGAGAACTGAAGTGTTTTGAACATTTTTGACACAGCGTACAGGTGAGCCAACAGATTTTCTTGGCCCATTTTTACGTAAAACCATTAAACTACATGGATAAAATGTTCCTGTCCACAGCCGTTATGGTTCTCTCTGAGCTCTTTATAACCACAGGATCTACTTTCACATCATCACTGGAGGCTAACGCCACTATTATAGCCAACAGCTCATACCACCCAACCTCAGAAACCCAGAAATATCCCTTTAATGTGACTGCAAGAGTTTTCCAGCACCTTTAGAGAAATGAGACTCATTTAGAGCAGGGGTGTCAAACTCAGTCTCAGCAGGGGCCGGATTCTGGAATCAGGTCTAACCTGAGGGCCTAACAGGTCCACATTTAACCAGAACTGTCAACCTCATTTCACCAGGAATAAAACGTGAAAACCCAGCTCTGATGATAAATCATTTGGAAATTTTAAAAAGTTAAAAAGTTAAGTTCAAAGGCTCAAATCTGAGATAAAAATTCAAACTTATTAGTTCAAAAGATCAGAACACAATATTAAAAATAGAAAAATAATATTTTTAAAGAGCAAATATACCAGGAGAAAATTAAAATCATAAGTTTGAAAGGTGAAAATATAAAATCAACTTTAAAATCATGAGTTCAAAAGTCAAAATATACTTAAAATTTTAAACTGTGAGTTTTATAGGTCAAATTTATGGAAATAAAAAGCCAAAAATTAGGAGTTGAAAATGTCAAAATATGAGCTCAGATTCAAAATGGTGACTTAAAAGTTAAAAATATGACTTAAATTTAAAACTGGGGGTCTAAAAGTTCAAAATATGATATAAAAATGTAAAATTATTCATTCAAAATGTCAAAATATGAGAAAAAAATTGAAGTCATATGTTTGAAAGTCAAAAAATGGGATTAAAAAGCCAAAATCTACGAGTTGAAAATGTCAAAATATGAGCTAGAATTTAAAACGGTGACTTAAGTTAAAAATATGACTTAAATTTAAAATGGGGATCTAAAAGGTCAAAATTTGATATAAAAAAGTAAACACTAGTCATTTAAAATGTTAAAATATGAGAAAGAAAAGTAAGGAGTTGAAACGGTCAAAATCTGACTTTAAATTTAAAATTAGGAATCTAAACGATAAAAATGTGACATAGAGTCCAAATTCTGAGTTGAAAAGTTGAAAAAGCATGAAATGGAAAGTCAAAATCATAAGTTTCTAATCTTAAGATGCAAAATGAAAAATATGAACTAAAACACAAAAGCATTTCTTTCCCCACATTCTTGACTTTTAATGAAATCTTTCTTCTCTTTACGGTTTCACATTTTTATAGCTTAACAAGACTATTTTACATCATCGAGTAGAAGTTTACATTTTTATACTGGAGGAAATCTGCAGACCTCATACTGGTGGACCAGTTAGAATACAAATATGATCTGATCTTGGGGGCCGGATACAATCATTCCACGGCCCGGATTTGGCCCCTGGGCCTTGAGTTTGACACCCCTGATTTAGACAAAAGAAGGAAAAGGAGGTCTAACTGGTCCCATTAGTACTCCTGAAACAGGCAGACATGTAAACACATCTTAGGAAAGAATCAACTTTTACTGAAAAACACATATTATTCTCTGTCAAAATATGACATCAGTACCAATCTATGGTCTGGATCTCCCAGGAAACCCCGCCCATTTAAGGTTAAAGGTCAACATTTCTAACCACCTTTTAATATTCTGAACAAATCAGCTTTTATCACATTCACAGTTCATCAAGATTAAAAAGGTAAAAACAGGTGAGCAGTAGTTATTAAACTCAGTCTAAAAACACTAAAGTTAACAATAATGACCCAACATCCCTGACTGAATATCATCCTGTCATGCTGACATTGACCCGCTCTCCAGCCTGACTCCGCCCATCAAACATACACCAGTGTTGGAGTCCTCGAGAACAGTCCTGGTCTCCAGACCACGTTTTGGATGTCTTGGTCTCATGTTGGGATCGAGGCTCTCGGTCCAGACTGGCCAGAGTCAGGATTTTCCATGGAGGTCTAGACCAGCACTGACATGCTATAAGCAGGGGCCCTCGCTTTAACAACAAATTCATGTGTGCATGCAGGTTAAAGTGGAACTCTTCAAATATTTACCCTGCTGGCTCCGTTTTAATGATTGACTCACATGATACTGGTCTAAAAGGCTTGGCTGCCCTCTCCAGAAGACCAGAGAGACCTTCAGCACAGGACAAACAGGGACCCAGACCGGTTTTTAAGGCATAATGGTGGGACATCTTTCACGGTGAAGGTCTTGGCTGTGGGTGGGTGTGCCTCAGAGGCAGTCAGTCCTTTCAGGGGTTCCCTAAACCGGCCCTACAGCTGAACCAGCAGCAGGTGAAAGAAGAGGGTTTGTTATTACAGATGGAAGCCTCTGCCATCAGTAAATGTGTGTGTGAATGTGCTGTGAAGGGAAGTGTGTGAGTAGTCAGATGACTAGAAAAGGGCTGGTCAAGCTCAGATCCATTTCCTGTTCTACCATACCTGGTTAGTAAATGATAGGATGAGCTGCCTGGGACGTCCTGTCTGACAGGGAACATGTCTGATGGCTGACGTTTTAGGGCCTGTGGTCATGGCACATACCGGGTCTGTGTATTTTCTGGCAGATCCACTTCCTGGTTGAAACCAGACTCAAAAATGGGAGAAACTCTCGTTATTCTGTTTTTGACCAAAAATGGAAAAGCGAACCGTTATTCCATTTTTTTTGTTTTGGTCACAAAAACGGAAAAACAAATAACAACATTTTAAAAAACAGGGCCCAATTTTTGTTTGTTTCAATTCGATATTTTGTTTTCTTCCTTTAATGGAATTCTTGAGGAAAAGGAAGTCATGTGACCACTGGGAAAGGTGAGCATTTCAAAGTAAAAGCCTCCATGTCAAAACAAGAGCCATCCATTGTGTTTAGCAGTATGATAATAGTTTTATACATATACACATACACACACATACATACATATATATGTATGTATGTACATACACGCACACAGACACACACATATATGTATATATATGTATGTATATGCATACATATACACACACAAGGACATACATACATATATTTATATATAATTTATTTATTGAGAAATATAGAATATATGTATGTATATATATATATATAAATACACACAGACAAACACATACACACATATATATGTATATACACACATATACACACACACACACAAACATACATACATATATTTATATATAATTTATATTTATATAAATATAAAATATAGATGTATATATGTGTACATATATATACACACACACACATACATACATATATATGTATATATATATGTATGTATATACACACATATGCACACATACACGAACATACATACATATATTTATATATTTTATATTTTTAGAAATATAGAATATAGATGTATATATGTGTACATTTATACACACACACATACATATATATGTATATATATATGTATGTATATACACACATATACACAAACACACAAACATACATACATATATTTATATATAATTTATATTTATATAAATATAGAATATATGTATATATGTATATATATGTATGTATATACACACATATACACAAACACACAAACATACATACATATATTTATGTATAATTTATATTTATATAAATATAGAATATATGTATATATGTATATATATGTATGTATATACACACATATACACAAACACACAAACATATATTTATATATAATTTATATTTATATAAATATAGAATATATATGTATATATGTGTACATACATATACACACACACACACACATACATACGTCTATATATATGTGTGTTTGTGTGTATACATGCAGTGCTTAACAAATGTATCAGACCAGCTGTCATATCTGTCTCAGAGACCATCCAGCATCATGAAGTGCTTTAATGCGGACTCTTTCATTTTCAGTCAGCTCTCCACGTTTTACCATTTTGAACAGGAATGAGGAATTTCAAACTGAATTCACCCAAATGTGAGCTGGCTCACTGGGCTTCTCTGAGAAATCAGAAATTAATCAAGCATAACATTCAACCACTAAAACTCATTTTTCTCTTCAGGAATGACAGTAAATAACTATAATTTGACATATTAATCAAGAAATATTAATGTGCTTCACTGTTTTTTCAGTTGTTTTTGTAAATCAGTAAATTGTAAAATTCATGGATAACAATAATAATTCTATTTTAGCATTAAAAATATCATTTGGGTTAAAGAGCTTCCACATATTGGTGTATTAACCATTGCAGAAACATCAAAATGATTTTGGTAATTACCAATGCTGTTAATTTAGGGCAGCTGTGGCAGAAACCTGACTTTGGTTAGGGTTAGGGTGGTTTAATACATTTGTTAAGCACTGTATATTTTTGTATGTATGTATGTTTGTGAGTGTGTGTGTATATATATATGTAGATATATATATATATATCTACATATATATGTACCAGGGCTGTCGTGATTTAACGATTTTGACGATAATCGTGATATTAAAAAATAACATTTCAATATTGTGTTAAAAATGTGTATATGATAATATCGTGTTAATGATCCAGTGCCACTTGAACACAGTTTGGAAACAGAATGGAAATAGGAAAAGAAAAATATGCCAGGGATTGCTCAGTAGACATTGGACTATTCCAAAGTTGTCATTCTTCAGTTGCACACAAATGCTGTGTCCCCTGCTATCCACAAATGATTTTGTTTTAGTTAATATTGTAGTTATAGCAGATGTTGCACCTTGTGGATTTTCTGTCTATCATCTGGTTACCTTTTAATTAGCTATCGAGTGTAATTGCACTTTTTATATGCAGTTGTACACTTACTGTTTTCATATTGTCTCAGTACCTCTTTAGACAGGTATTCTGAGTTAATCTGCCAAAAGAGAGAACACAACATAAATAAAGATACATTTGATTGATTGTCCCATTATTAGTTAAATTATAACTGATATCGTGATAATATCGTTATCGTGATATTTTTTTGCCCATGATAATCGTGAAGTGAAAATCTGATATCGTGACAGCCCTAATATATACATCTACTGTATATATATGTACACATGTATTTATAAATATATATATATATTTTTACATACATATGTATGTGTATAAATATATCTATATATATATATATACATACATATACATATGTATATGTATGTATATACATATATATATATATACACATACATATATACAGTACATCTTTATACATATAAATATATATATATATATATGTATGTATGAAATAAGAATAAAAGATTTAAAAAAAAGGTAATAATATTACAGTTCATTAAATTGCCAGTACATTAACTATTTGCATTATTTATCATATAATGTATAAAGAGCATTTTTGCCTATTATAATACAGTAAAATTCAATAGATGGCTCTTGTTTTGACATGGAGGCTTTTATTTTGAAATGCTCACCTTTCCCAGTGGTCACATGACTTCCTTTTCCTCAAGTATTTCGTTTACGAATTTGAAAAAACAAAAATTTGACCCCTTTTTTAAAATATTGTTTTTCCGGTTTTGTGACCAAAACGAAAACCGGAAAAACGACTCAGTTTTCTTTGTTTTTTTTCAAGTGTGGTTTCAACCAGGAAATGAAAGTACATGTATGCCTGAAAGTACACTGACCGTACCCCCACCAGTTTCCTCGGTTAGTCCAAATGGCGCCTGATTGGAGCACGTTTCCACACAGAATGACGGACTAACCAGGCAAACACAGACTGGTCAGATTGGTGGTCTGTCATCAGGTGGGCACACTTGTTGCCAGTCAGAGAATTAACAGACAAATCGGCTTCTTTGATGGGCGTGCTTGAGTTGTTTGGTTGTAAACGATGGCGGTCGGTGAAGAGCTTAGCGATGATGCAGCTGGGAACATTTAATTTATTAAAGATGAGCAGCAAAGCCCTCTGGGAGATTTTACTGGTGGAAAAGGAGCCTACAAAGACAAACAAACACCTGATAGCATCTGATGTGCTGCAAACGAGCTAGCATAGCTACTTAAAGTTAGTCTGATAGTTAAGTGAGCAGTGGTAGAGTCAGAGTTCAATCCCCAGCTGTTTCTGTCAGAGTGAGCGTTTAACTGCTTCCTCAGTGTTGGCGACTGAATCAGTGGGAAAGTTAATCCTGACGGCCCCTTTAGGCTCCTCTGCCATCCTCTGTGTGGATTCTGTGGTCTAAAAAGTGCTTTAAAGGGGTCAGACGACCAGAACACTCCAGAGCTGTTAGTGGATGATGGTGGCGGTGGCTCTCAGTGTTCTGGGGTAGTAATGTTGGTTCAGTAACTTCTCTGTGGCTAACAGCAGAAGGATTCCTACCAGCCAGGTGGACTGGAAAGAGGGATTAGGCTGGAGGTGGTCCAAGCTGCCACTGGTGCAGAGTTTACTTGGACCACAACAGGAAAAAGAGGACTCAGGACGCGAGCGCCACTACTAGGACCTCAGAAGGATAAGAAGAACTGGCAGTGAAAACACTCACATATTCCAGACCTTCAGAAACGTCTACCAGTCAGTGCACAAGCATCAGAAAATAAAAGAGCATCAGGATTCACCAGACCAGCTTTCAGACATCAGCGCTCTGAGAGCTGGTCAGAGTCCACATCCTCTGAGATCCAGGAGCCACCTGGAGGACTAGAGATGTCTCCTGTCGGGTGACTGGCAATCTGTTGGAGGAGCTTCTCTGCCTGGAAGAGCTGATTGGTCCAGTCCCGACATGCTTCCTTGATGCCAGGCCCCTCCCCTCCGTACTCTGGAGGAAGGACGTGCGGCGAGAAGAAGTCGCTCAGACTGTCGTGGAAATCGGCGCCGTGGATGTGAACCTAGAGAGGAGAAAGGGGGCGTAGAGTTAGAGGGAGGTCTAATCGTCAGAGCTCTTCAGCAGCAGTCAGCTCATATTTCTGTGAGGTTTAGAGTTTTAGTAATAAAATCATTTCACTGACGCTAAAACAACCGCTAGCTAAGCTGACGGTCAGTCTGCTGCTGATCCACGATGGCTGTTATAAAGTCCCAGTCCCACCACAGATCTTTGTTCTGCTTCATCTGAACGTCCACAGACACGATGAAGACATGAAGAAGAGATCCTGATTAGAGCACATGGTCTGTTCTTGTCCTGCTCATCACCAAGAACTGATGACTCAGCAGGAATCAGACTCCCTACATGTGGATCTCAGCTCATCAAGGACTCCTGATCATGTTTTAAATATGTTTAAGCTCAGAGGGCATTCCTAATGCATCCATGCTGGCTATGGGCCTCATTTTAATGAAACCCTGACCTCAGAAAAGTCAGGACGGATGCTATCATTCTGTGGTTCAGTGTTACTCAACCAAAGAGCCACACTGTTGAAAAATGCTTTTACAAGAGCCACAATCTAAATGGTGAAAAGTGGCAAAATGGGTTAAATTTCTGATAAGAATAAGTGAAAGGTGGCAAAAATGGTCAAAAAGCAGCAAAAAAGTGGCAAAAAATTGGTGAAAAAGATGAAAATAGGCATACAATGGAAAAAACTTGGTGAAAAGTGGAAAAATGTGTTAAATTGCAAAGAAAAATGCGTGAAAAGTGGCAAACTGGGTTATATTTCTGCTAAGAATAGGTGAAAGGTGGCAAAAATGGTCAAAAGCAGCAAAAAAGTGGCAAAAATGGTTGAGAAAGGGAGGAAAAAGGCATATAACGGAAAAAAATGGGTGAAAAGTGGAAAAATGGGTTATACTGGTAATAACAGTAAGTGAAAGGTGGAAAAAATGGATATAAAGCAGCAAAAAAGTGGCAAAGTATGGGTAAAAAGGGAGAAAAATGGGCATAGAATGGACAAAACTGGGGGAAAAGTGGCAAAGTGGGTTAAATTGATAATAACAATAAGTATAAGATGGAAAAATGGTCAAAACGCAGCAAAAAATGGGTGAAAACGGGGGAAATTGGCATACAGTGGACAAAACGGGGGGAAAAGTGTAAAAATGTGTAAAATTGCAAATAAAAACAAGTGAAAGATGGCAAAAACGGTCAAAACGCAGCAAATAAAGTGGCAAAAAATGGGTAAAAAGGGGGAAAAATTGGTGCAAAGTCATAAAAAATGAGTTCCTTGTGAGCAAAAATGCAGCAAAAAATGAGTGAAAAGTGACTAAAATGGGCAAAAAGGTGTGAAAATGGGGTAAAGTGGCATTTAATGGCAAAAGGCATCCTGAGTTGGTGAAAAGTGGCAAAAAAGGGGGGAAAATTGCAAAAAAGCAGGATAAAAGTGGCTACAACTGATGACAAAGGGCAAAAAAAAAAAGGCAAAAATGAGCAAAAAGAGGCTAAAAGAAGTAGTAAAAATGGTCAAAAAGAAGCAAAAAAGTGGAAAAAAAATGTAAGAAAGGGACAAAAAAATGCAAATAAGGGCAACAGAAATAAACAGAGTAAAAATAAAGGTGGACCATTAATACCTACTGTACAAGCGTGGGAAACAATCTGATTAATGTGACTTGAAATGGATAATTTCTGAGGTCAGTCTCTATTATTATGATGTTTTTTTTAAAGGTTTATTTTGGGCATTTCTGTGCCTTTATCTGATAGAGGAGGACAGTGGACAGAGTCAGAAACAGGGACGAGAGAGACATGTGGTAAAGGGCCTCAGGCCGGATTCGAACCCGGGCCGTCCGCCTACATGGGGCGCGCCTTAACCACCCGGCCACCTGCGCCCCCGAAGTCTCTATTTTTAAGATTTCTGGTGAAAAATATTTCAAATTTAGACATAAAAGAGCCACATGTTGAGTAACAGCGCTCTAAAGACATGCAGTGAGGAGATTCAGGGCTGTAAAAGTTCTTTTCTGTGGTGCTTTTAGGTGTTCAAAGTAAAATTAAACAGGCTGAGGATGTCATCCCTGCATGGAAGACCACAGCCTTGCCTCTCTGACTTTACTGTCCTGTTTAACCTAACATCACCATGGACTGCATCGTTAAAATCACTGTCTCATGTCTGTTCTCTCTAGTTAAGGCGTCTCCACCCTGTCGTCATGCAGTCGAAGCCTGCCGTCTCATGAGTGTGGGTGTGAGTCTGCTGCTGACCCTCTGTTTGATTTTATCTGGCAGGAAAGGACGAATCATGGCGAAGACGGGCCGGAAGAACAGAGGCTCGTTGACCAGATGGATCCCTCTCACTTTCAGTGGAAACGAGTCCTGAACACAGAGGAGCAGAAGCAGGTGTCACATTCATATCTTTAAAAGCTTAAGGCATAGAGAAAAATGTGGAGAGGTTACAGGAACAGTCTGCACTAATGAGTAATAATGAATTATTCTTCAGCTGGGAGAGGAACACTCAGATGAGGAGTCTGTGGAGCTCCTGGTTTGTGAGTTTCTCAGTAAAAACTCGGCTCAGGAAGTTTTCCCTTATACCGGATCATTCTGTCAGCATAGAGGGTTATTCATGGAAGTATGCTCCTCAGTCATTCACCAACAGATCTGTGGAGACATTTCTAGAAATCAGAGAGGCAGAGGGAGCATCCTGGGTCGTCTTAAGCTCCTCTAAGATTGCCCAGGGTTTTCAGTTTGTCTGCAGGACTACAGGACTGGTTTTACCTGTGGACCTCTGATCGTTTGGACCCTCTGACATCAGTGTTGGTGCGGTGCATTCATAAGCAAAGTCCATCCATCCATTTTCTACACCGCTTATCCCGTTAGGGGTCTCAGGGGGGCCGGAGCCCATCCCAGCTGTTACTGGGCGAGACGGAGGGTACCCCCTTTGTCTGGACTTTTACTCTGCAAATGACACCATGGTGGACTCTGACGGGGTTAAAAACACAGGTGTCCTGTGAGGTTTTTACTAATGACCAGAGGTCCCTCCATTATATTAATCCTGTGCTAATGGGGCAGAAGACTGCAGTTTGCTGCTGGATGTCCCGACCTAACCTTTAGTTCAGGGGGGCCAAATCTGGACCTGGTACAGGTCTACCCGGCCCACCAGATCACGTCATATTTTTGACCACGGCTGGCCCACTGGTTTGAGGTCTGCAGATTTCCTCCAGTTTAAGAATGTAAACTTAACAATGATGATTTCACATTTCATCCATTTAAGTCGTGAAAATTAGAGAAAGAAAAAAGTTCAAATATTGGATAAAAACTTAGGAATGTGGGAAAATACATTTCTGTTTTCATTTCATATTCTTAATTTTGCATCCCACAGTTATGATGCACAGTCATGGTTTTGACTTTTTTTATTCACGTTGACCTTTTCAATTCACAATTTTGGCTTTTTATTTTATTTTTTGACCTTTAAGATCCCCAATTTTAATTTTTTGACCTTTTAAGCACATGGTTTGGAATTTTTCTCACATTTTGACATTTTTAGCTCCTTACTTTGACTTTTATCACATAATTTGACCTTTTAGATGCATAATCTTACATTTTAAATATTGTTTTGACCTTTAAAACTCAAAATTTAAATCCTTTTCTAATGCTATGACATTTTAAACCAATGATTTTGAATTTAATCTCATATTTAGACAGTGAAGAACCATGATTTCAACTTTCAATCTTGTATATTTGCCTTTTTAAAACATTATTTTGACTTTAAATGCCGTGTTTGGACCTTTTGAACTAATAAGTTTGAATTTTTATCTCAGATTTTGAGCCTTTAAACTTATCTTTCTACCTTTTTCAATCTCAGAGTCATTTAGCATCAGTGCTAAGGTTTTTTCCCCCATAATTCATAGCTGGTGAAAATGAGGTAGACGGTTTAGGGTTAAATGTGGACCCTGCTCGGCCCTCAGGTTGGACCCAGATCCATAGCTTGGCCCCTGCTGTGATTGAGTTTGACGTCCCTGCTTTAGCTTCTCTTGAAGCTCAGGTCAGGTGACCTCTGCCTCACAGAGAGCGTTCTCTCAGAGTTTTGTTGGAGTCAGCTGCGTGGCAGCCGTGGTTCAGTTCGCCTTTTTCTCTCTGCTGTGAGCAATGTGAGGTTTTTGCTAATCGACCTGGTGCCTTTTCATTTTCTCATTTCCTGTTTGTCCTCTTAGTGGTGATCCCTCTGGAAGGCCTTTGGGGCCCACAGTGAATCCCTCTTTCCCTCTTCCTGACGCTGAACGTTGACGACCTAACAGCAGAGGTGGCAGAGAGAGTCAGACACACAAGCTCGGCCTACCGACAGCACAGACGAGATCTTTCTGGCCATGGAAGGGGTCACCTGCAGGGCGTGGCCTAAACTCCAACCCTGCAGGTCAAATATGGCCTTTAGACCCCGCCTCTGTGTCTCTGTCTCCATGGAGATGATCTCTGATGTCATCAAGCTGATCCTGAACACCTGGATGGCGGACCAGTCTTTGGGGTTCCACTGGCCTGCAGACAGACAGACAGACATAGCGTGAGTCATGGACAGAAGTCTGTGGACGGTTCATTAATCCGGTTTAGACATGAGTCTGTTTATCTGGACCGCTTTAACGGCTTTGATCAGCTGTTTATTCTGGACAGCTGTGATGAGTCTGTGTGATGATAGCTAATAAAAGTAAGGTTATAGTTATAGTTCAGAATTATGACTTTTATTTCTGCTGCCTTTTCACCTGCTGTGGTTTCATCTGTGTTGACTGCTGATGTGTTGATTCAGGTTTTATTCTGTCAGAGCTTCATTTTAGTTAAGTTTCTATTAGCTTGAGTTTTAGAAAAGAAAACTCAGATAGATTTAGAACAGTGTGACTCAATCCTACTCAACCAAAGAGCCAAATGGTTGAAAAATACATTTGCAAGAGCCACAGACTGACTGGTGAAAGTGGCAATTAAAGTAAGTCAAAGGTGGCAAAAATGGTCAAAAATCAGCTAACACTGGGAGAAAAGTGGCAAAAATGTGTGAGAAGTGACCAAATAAAGGTCCAAAAGTGGCAAAAAGGCGCATAAAATGAGTGAAAAATGACCAAAATGGGTAAAAATCTGAAAAAAGGTGGGGAAAATGGACAAAAAGTGACATTTAATTGCAAAAGGCAGCTTAAATGGGTGAAAAGTGGCAAAAAGGGAAGAAAAGTGACAAAAAGAAGTGGCAAAAATAGGCTTAAAGCGGCAAACACTGGGTGGAAGGTGGCAAAAAATGTCAGAAAGTGGAAAAAAAATGAGTTACAGGTGGCAAAAAGGTGGAGAAAAATGAGTGAAAAGTGACTAAAATGAGCAAAAAAAGGGCAAAAATTGCAAAGAGCAGGATAAAAGTGTCAAAAAGAGGAGAAAAGTGACCAAAAAGTGGCAAAAATGGGCTTAAAGCAGCAAATACTGGAAGAAAGTGGCAAAAAATGGCTGAAAAGTGGCAAAAAAGGTAGAGAAAAATGAGTACAAATTGGCATTGACTGCAAAAGGCAGCTTAAATGGGCAAGAAGTGGCAAAAAGGGCCAAAAAAATTGCAAAAAGCAGGAGAAAAGTGTCAAAAATGGGCTAAAAGCAGTAAAAATGGAATTAAAGTAGCAAAAAAATTGCAAATAAGGGCAACGGAGCTATACAGACAAAAAATAGAGGTTAACAATTAAAGCCTGCTGCGTCAGTGTAGGAAACAAACTGATTAATGTGACTTGTAATGAATTATTTCCCTTTTCTAAGGATTTCTGGCGGAATAATGTTTCACATGAAGACATTAAAGAGCCACAGGTTGAGTACCACTGGTTTAGAGCATTTCCAGCCAGACTCCTCTTCACTCTTATTATTTAAGTAGATCTGATATCAGAGATCACTCTGTGGGCTTTTTCATCCATGGGTGCTCTACAGGTGTGCATGTATGTGGGTGTCAGTGGGCGTGTCTTAGTGGATCAGGTGGTACAGAATACTACGGCTGGTAGGAGGAAGCAACACAAAATTTCTACATCCTGATTTGCTGAGCCACACCAACACAGACTGCTGCAGCCCCCCCCCACACACACCCACCCACCCACCACCGATCTGCAGTGCCTCCTACAGGCCAGAACATTTAAGCTGCCCACGTGGATGCAGAGGTCTTCTTTAGGCGCTGTTTCAGAGACCGCCTGTTTGTAGGCGCTGTGAACTGAAACCTCTGATACTAGCTGATAAGGCTGTAGACTAGTGGTTCCCAGCCTGGGGTCCAGGCACACCTGGAGTCCAGGCTAGAGGTGTCCCAATCCGATAATGATATCGGATACTGGTCTGATATCAGCAAAAAAACGACTATCGGATTATATCGGATTACATCTAAAATCTCCGATTTAAGCACTCCGATACAAGCAGTCCGTTCCAGACTCTGCTCCAGCACCTCTATCCAGCAGCGCCGCAGGATCCAGCATGCAGAGCCCACGTGATCACAACAACAGCGTGCTTGAGTGCTAACCGGTGCTAACCGCTAACACAGTAGCAAGGAGTAGGACCGATGCTGGCCGTGTCGCTGTATTTTTCGTTAAAGTCAGATAAAGACGTTGCAGCTGAGTGCAAAACTTGTCATGCACAAGTTCCCCGCGGTGGCAAAGAACCAGGGAAGTTTAATACGCACAAAATCACAAAAAACAGCATGAGGATTTTCACAAGACCACAAAGAAACATCAAGGCTCTGGCTCCTTCAAACAACCGACGCTGTCCGAAACATTTGGAAAGCGTGATAAACTCCCACGGGACGGCAAAAAGGCATTAGCTATAACAGAAAAGATCGATGACCAGCCCCTGTCAACAAATAATAATCAGTCAGTTAACTAAATTCCTAACTAAACCCTTCCTACTCCTCCATCTCCACTTTTTGCAGGCCGAGCATGATGTGATTCTTTTTTAAGAAGATAAGCATTTCAGCTTTTCGCACCCTGTCCCACACATTCATGCTCACAGAAAGAAACACAGTATAGACAGTAGGGGTGCACCAATCGATCAGCCAAAATCGGTATTGGTGCCGATTTCCTTAATTTTAAGAGATCGGCGACTGGCCGATCCTTGGCAAATAAGATCAGTGGATAAGATCGGTTTCATATGCCTCTACCTGCTAAAATGTGAAAAATGAAAGACTAAAGGAACTGATGTAATTTAGTAGTTTGGACAGCAATGCTCTGGTGAGAACTACCTCATGTGCAGTTAAAACAACAAGTTTGTTTTGTTTCACGGGTATTGTTCAATGTTTTTCAATAAAATAAGATTGGAACATTAAAGGTGTATGCTGTCAGTTATGAAAAAAAATCGGTATCGGCCAAAATCGGAATCGGCAGGTCAGGCTTTTTAGAGATCGGTGATCCGTGATTGGCCAGAAAATTGCAATCGGTGCACCCCTAATAGACAGGCTTGTCTAATTTATTTTTGTTTTATTCTATTTAACTGTAGAATGTGCTTATGTTTAAGGTCAAAATTTATGTAAACTAAAAAACTAAAACTAAACTATGTAACCCACTGGTTAATAATAAATGGGTCAGTTTTTCTCGTACCTACTGTTGCTGACTTGTTCTCTGAGTAATATCACTTGATCAAGCCTTTTCTAACATTCCATACAACAAAATAAGTAATAAAAGTGCGTATGATTCATGCTGATATCGTATCGGCTGAAATATCGGTATCGTATCGGAAGTGAAAAAATCTGATCGGGACATCCCTCGTCCAGGCACACCAGGGGTCCAGGCACACCTGGATGGACTCTCCTAGACCCAGTCCTTTCAGTGCGCTGTGGTGAAACTGTGATGTTAATAAACCTTACTCTACCAGGGTTTAAAGGTGGGCTCGGTGGGTCTGCAAGAGCAGCCTCTAAATCAGTGGTGTCAAACTCAAGGCCCGTGGGCCAAATCTGGCCCGTGGTACAGTTACACCCGGCTCACAAGATCATATCCTAGTCTTATTATACCTGGTCCTAAAATATGAGGCCTGCAGATTTCCTCCAGGATGAAAATGTAAATTTAACCTTGATGATATAAAATATCCTTAAGTCATAAAAATGTGAAAAATGATTAGATAAAAATAAATGTGGGAAAACAAATTCATTTGTGTTTTTATTTCATATTTTCAATTTTGCATTTTACAATTATGACTTCAGTCTGTTATTTGGACTTTTATTTCATATTTTGACCATTCTGAATATATTATTTTGACTTTTTATTTCCTATTTTGACTTCGTCAATTTATTATTTTCACTTTTATTTCAAAATTGACCTTTTCAATTGATTATTTTGACTTTATCTAATATTTTGACCTTTTAAATATATTATTTCGACCTTTTTATCGTATTTTGACCTTTCAGGTGCACCATTTTCAATTCAAAGCCATATTTTTGCCTTAAAAACATGATTGTGACTTTCTTTTTTATATATATTTGCCTTTTAAAAACATTATTTTAACATCTAATTTCATCTTTTGACCTTTTGAACAAATAAATTTTACTTTTTATCTCAGATAGTGAGGCTAAACTTATAATTTTGACTTTTAAATCTCAAAATTTTTAATCATTAAATGCTAGTTTTTCCCCCATAATTTATTACTGGTGAAAATGAGGTGGATCGTTTGGTTTAATGTGGACCCTGTTAGACCCTCAGGTTGGACCTTAATTCAGGATCCGGCCCCTTCTGTGATTGGGTTTGACACCCCTGCTGTAAATATTCACATCAGAACTTTCCTCCCGTTCTTCTGTGACTCTGCTGACAGCCACAATGATGATTCCACCCAGCAACCGTCCTCAGAAATACCCACATTCACTCGAGGATGAGAGGAGGGCGTTTTATTAGAGATCATTTCCTGGACAGCAGGTGAATTACCAAAATGAAAGCATCAAGAGTTCCACTCTGAGAGGGAGGAGGATGTCAAACACTGAGTTTTACACTGAGTCTGACAGGCCAGAGATGTGTGACGATGACAGCGGACTGGTTTAGAGAAGGAGAGGACTGGAAAAACCACTTTGACTGTAACTAGAAGACAGCACTAATGCAATCAAGAGTTTAACATCCAGGAAGGAGGAAGCTATTTCTTTAAAGTTGCTTCACATGAGCAACACATCAGGTTTCAAAAGTTCCGTTCAGAGCTGCAATAATAGAGGCTTACTGGCAGACAGGTTAGTCTGCAGGTCTCGCTTCATTCATGCCAGACCTCATTCTTTTCAGTTACAAGAACTCGATGACAAAGATCTCTAGGCTAACTCTTTGTTCAGCAATCATTAAAAGGCATCATTAATGGAGCCCAGATACAGTGATTCACCATGACAACAGGAGGTCCAGGGACTCCAACCTCTCAGACTAGAAATCTTCTCTTTACTTATTTTAAGGAGAAACTGTTCCACAGCTGTAGGAGGGTACAGTATGAGGATTACCAGGGCCACGTTAGAGAGACTGAGATGGTCTGGGACCAATAGGGCTGGGAATTTATCACAGTTTAGAAAAAATCTCAACACTGCTCAGAAGCTATGATGATATTTCTGTGACCTGAACTGACTTTCTAATTCATCTTGGAGTGCTCTACACATCATGCAGACATTTCTAGACTACTTTCCTCTAACATTGTTTTTCTTTACCTTAGTCTTGTTAAAAAAGAGAAGAATTAAATTCATCCATGCTTTGATTTTCTGGGGAGAACATAGCTAGACAACCTCCCTATGGATAATTACTGAAAATAAAACAAAACAAAACAAACAAACAACAAAAAAAAAAAAAAAAAAAAAAAAAAAACAGAAGCAATGAATGCACGGTAGCAATGGTTCTAAATATAAGGGGGCAATAAGCTATAAATGAGGAGGCTGGGGTGGAGGAGGTGAAGCTTTAGTCTTTAAAGGAGGAGGCTGGGGTGGAGGAGGTGAAGCTTTAGTCTATAAAGGAGGAGGCTGGGGTGGAGAAGGTGAAGCTTTAGTCTATAAAGGAGGAGGCTGGGGTGGAGGAGGTGAAGCTTTAGTCTATAAAGGAGGAGGCTGGGGTGGAGAAGGTGAAGCTTTAGTCTATAAATGAGGAGGCTGGGGTGGAGAAGGTGAAGCTTTAGTCTATAAAGGAGGAGGCTGGGGTGGAGGAGGTGAAGCTTTAGTCTATAAAGGAGGAGGCTGGGGTGGAGAAGGTGAAGCTTTAGTCTATAAAGGAGGAGGCTGGGGTGGAGAAGGTGAAGCTTTAGTCTATAAAGGAGGAGGCTGGGGTGGAGAAGGTGAAGCTTTAGTCTATAAAGGAGGAGGCTGGGGTGGAGGAGGTGAAGCTTTAGTCTATAAAGGAGGAGGCTGGGGTGGAGAAGGTGAAGCTTTAGTCTATAAATGAGGAGGCTGGGGTGGAGAAGGTGAAGCTTTAGTCTATAAAGGAGGAGGCTGGGGTGGAGGAGGTGAAGCTTTAGTCTATAAAAGAGGAGGCTGGTGTGGAGGAGGTGAAGATTTAGTCTATAAAGGAGGAGGCTGGGGTGGAGGAGGTGAAGCTTTGAGCTATAAAGGAGGAGGCTGGGGTGGAGGAGGTGGAGCTTTATGCTATAAATGAGGAGGCTGGGGTGGAGAAAGTGCAGCTTTAAGCTATAAAGGAGGAGGCTGGGGTGGAGGAGTTGAAGCTTTAGTCTATAAAAGAGGAGGCTGGGGTGGAGGAGGTGAAGCTTTAGTCTATAAAGGAGGAGGCTGGGGTGGAGGAGGTGAAGCTTCCTGCGATAAAGGAGGAGGCTGGGGTGGAGAAAGTGAAGCTTTAAGCTATAAATGAGGAGGCTGGGGTGGAGGAGGTGAAGCTTTGAGCTATAAAGGAGGAGGCTGGGGTGGAGGAGGTGAAGCTTCCTGCGATAAAGGAGGAGGCTGGGGTGGAGAAAGTGAAGCCTTAAGCTATAAGTGAGGAGGCTGGGGTGGAGGAGGTGAAGCTACCTGCTACCACTGGTTGTAGAACCTCATCTCCATATCTCTGCATTAAGATTTCCTCCAATGATGACAGGCTCTAAAAACAAGAGTTAATAGCAGCAGCAGAATCAGCTGTTTGGCATTGGCAGAGAGGATTTGCAACATTTTTCATGGACCAACCCACATCCTCAGCTCTGCTGCCCACAAAATGCATGCTCCTTACAGATGTGGCTCCATATAAAGGAAAATAAACAGATTTTACCACAGAAGAAGATTTATTGATCAGAAGCTTTGTTACAACAAAGTAATGATCAACCAAACAGTCATTTATAATCACTTTCAGGAGAATCTATCACAGATGACAATCAGAACCAAGGCATTAATCAAAGGATCTAGAAAGAACAGGACAAGGCAAGAATAAAGACAAGAATCACACAGAAAACACACATAAATGTACAGACCGATCCGGTATATGAGCACCCTGCTGCCAGTGTGGTCCCTCTGTGGGAGGACGGCATGATAGGATGTCTGCAGGAGGTCCAGCACCGAGGAGGGGGACAGGCAGGAACTGATCTCAGGACTGTCCCGCCGCCACCGCTGGTAGTTTAGTAAGAGCTGAAAAAACACACAAAAAGGACATGAAAACCTCTACTGGACCAGGTTAACCAGGACTCTGAAATACTGGACCATGTGAAAAACCTCTACTGGACCAGTTTAAAAAGGACTCTGAAATACTGGTCCATGTGAAAAACCTCTACTGGACCAGTTTAAAAAGGACTCTGAAATACTGGTCCATTATGAAAAACCTCTACTGGACCAGTTTAAACAGGACTCTGAAATACTGGTCCACCATGAAAAACCTCTACTGGACCAGTTTAAACAGGATTCTGAAATACTGGTCCACCATGAAAAACCTCTACTGGACCAGTTTAAACAGGATTCTGAAATACTGGTCCACCATGAAAAACCTCTACTGGACCAGTTTAAAAAGGACTCTGAAATACTGGTCCATTATGAAAAACCTCTACTGGACCAGTTTAAACAGGACTCTGAAATACTGGTCCACCATGAAAAACCTCTACTGGACCAGTTTAAACAGGATTCTGAAATACTGGTCCACCATGAAAAACCTCTACTGGACCAGTTTAAACAGGATTCTGAAATACTGGTCCACCATGAAAAACCTCTACTGGACCAGTTTAAAAAGGACTCTGAAATACTGGTCCACCATGAAAAACCTCTACTGGACCAGTTTAAAAAGGACTCTGAAAAACTGATCCATATGAAAAACCTCTACTGGACCAGTTTAAACAGGACTCTGAAATACTGGTCCATTATGAAAAGTTATTAAAAGTTATTTCCAAAAATGTTTCCCCTGTTTTCAGCTATTATTAACTAATATTATATATTTATACGATTTTTTATTTTTATTTTTTTACAAAAGGCTAAATAGTTTTCACTTAAATTAAAATAAAAAGTGTTCTACCCCTCAAAGGTTAAAATATTTTCATAAATAAAATATCTAGAATAAGTTGACATATCTTTGCAGACGGTGAAATATATTTATTTTTCAGGTAAATTTGTTCATTAGAGTGTGGACCGTTTCTGTCAGAGGATGACACCGGTATGTGGACTGGTTTTTCTGTGCGGGCCGTTCAGGGCCACCGTACATTTGTGAACGTTCTGGTGTAAACCTGGGTGATTCTCATGAAGAGACAGTAAGCTATGTCTTTTTTGGACATAATAATGAAAAGTGATAATATTTAACTTTTATTTGAAAATACACTATGTCTATTATGAGTCTAAATTCATTATTTGGTAGGAAAACAGTATTTATGGTTTTTTTTAATAAATTAGTATTTAATGATTTATTAAGGTTAACACAATTAATTGACATTGATGCATTATCTGTTAATAAAATTTCTAAGATTATCTATACCTGTTTAAACTGTTTTTTAATGCAGTGCCTCAGAATGCAGGACAATGAAAAACTGATGTGAAAACCGTTTAGATGTTACAGTAATGAGATAAATATTTGCTTTAAAATTTGTATAAATGTAATAATACATAAATACAGTTATATCTTCTATCCTTAAACATAATAATGTGCACGCTGATGAAAGGAAGTGAAAAAACTATTTTTTAAAAATTATACTTCTAATCAAAATTGTGTTACGGTAATGAATTTATTTCCTCATAGTGGCCCTAAAAATGTCTAAAATGCATAAAAATGTGCACATGAAAGACAATTTTATCTTAAATGGTACAATTAGATTCTTTTTGACGTAATAAGTACAAAACATTTGTATAGAAAGGTCTCTGATTTCTTCTATAAGTTGTACCATGTTCGTGAGAATCACCCACCTGAGCCCTGCTCGGTGAAGTGAACCCTGACCTCTGGGTTTAAGCCTAACTCTAGTTTCCATTTCAGACTGAGGTGAAGATCTCTCCGGAAGTAAAAACAACTTCAGCACGTGTAGTAGACTACGGAGTCCAGTTATGAGAGACCAGGTCTAACTAAAACCAGACTGTCTGAAAACACCGAATAAAACCCTCATGAAGTCAAAGTTAGCGGAGTCTCTGGACTCTGAGTGGACTGAAGTGATTTCCCCTCCCTGGTGGACCGTACGGGACGTACCTTCAGAGAGAGATCCACGTCGAAGTCTCTGGCCCGCAGAAACCTGAGGAGGAAGCCGTCAGAGAGAGTCCGGACCGCGGACAGCTCGGCAGACTGCAGGGCTCTCCGCCTCAGGCTGCTCACATACGGCCCAACGAGCTCCGAGCTGTCCGGGAGCTCACTGAGCTGAGGCCCGTCCATGGCTCACCGAGGTCCGGACACTTCTGACCGAGGCGGGCGGCGAGGTCCGACCAGGACCGGAGGATTACACTACTGCAGGAGGGCAGCGAGGTCCGACCGGGACCGGAGGATTACCCGGGATCAGATCCAAAAGGACAGAAAGTAATAGAGCGAGAGAGCGAGAGAGAGAAAGGGAGAGAGAGAGAGAGAGAGACAGAGAGCGAGAGAGAGAGTGAGAGTTTTAGGAGCAGTCCTCGGACTTCCTCCACCTTTATTGTCACTCATTAATGCGAACTTGTGGAGCAGCTGGATCCAGAAGTGTTGTTATGACGCCATCTACTGGCCAACAGAAGTAGTGCAACAATAACGTCTCATCAACAGGTGCAGCTAGATCAGTGATGCTCAACCTGTGGCTCTTTAGTGATTATTTCTGGCTCTTTCATGTCTTAGTTAGTGGGGATGCTGAGCATCCACACTACTGATATTCGCGTCCTACATACTTTGCCGTATCGACACCGTTTCAACTTTAAAAAATTCAGTTTCTTCGTCATTCGACTGCTATGACTTTTCTCATTTCTAACTTTAATAATTTTTAAAATATGCCCATTTTCATGCTATTTTCAGCTATTTCTATGTTTTTTTCAGCCACTGAATGCAATTTTCAGCCACTTTTAGGCCAAATTACGCTATTTCTATGTTATTTTTAGCTTTTAAAAGGCTACTTTCAGCTATTTTTAGACTATTTTCAGGTTTTTATAGGCTACTTTCAGCTATTTTTATCCTTTTTTGAGCTATTGAATGCTATTTTTATGCCATTTTCAGCTTATTTTGTCCTTTGGCTATTTTCAGTAGTTCTTCCACCATTCAGCTCTCAGTATCCCCATGCAATTTCAGCTGAAACTGCAATTTTGATCTAGTTTTAAATATTATTCCCCCAGAAAACCTTAAAAAAGGAAACTTTTTTGCCCTTTTTAACCTATTTTGCCTTTTTTAATCCATTTAAACTACCTTTTGCTATTAAATACCACTTTTTTCCTGCTGTTTTGCCAAATTTTGCCACTTTTTCCCCCAAGTTTTTGCCACTTTTGTCCTGTTTTTGCCCATTTAAGCTACCTTTTGCCATTAAATACCACTTTTTTCCTGCTTTTTTGCCACTTTTTTCCCCAGTCTTTGCTTTTTATACCATTTTTTCACATTTAAGCTACCTTTTGTCATTAAATACCACTTTTCCTACTTTTTTTCCCCCCATTTTTGCCTTTTTTTTTTGCAACTTTTTACCAGTTTTTTCAAACCACTTTATCCCATTTTTGCCCTTTTTTCACCATTTTCACCCATTTCAGGTTTCTTTTCCCATTAAAGTCCCCTTGTTTTCTATTTTTTGCCACTCTTGACTGCTTTTTGCCCATTTAAGTCACTTTTCACGCATATTTTTGCCACTTTTGGACAATTTTTTGCCACCTGTAAGTCATTTTTTTTGTCACTTCTCACCCATTTTCGCCCAATTTTTACCCATTTTTGTTGCTTTTGACCATTTTGCCACCTTTAACTGATTTTTATTGCTACTTCAAGCTGCTTTTGTCACTTTTCACCACTTAGATTGTGGCTCTTTCAAAGGTATTTTTCAACAGTTTGGCTCTTTGGTTGAGTAACGCTGATCTAAAATAATCAGAATCGCATGAAAAATTTAATTTTTTTCCCTGTGATTTAATTCAAGAAGTGAAACTTCCATATATTCTAGATCACAGGTGTCAAACTCAAGGCCCGGGGGCCAAATGCGGCCTACGGTGCAGTTTTACCCGGCCCGCAAGATCATTTCCCATCATAACTAGAAAAACACTTGGAGAGCGCAGACCTCCGCCATCAGCCCTATCTCCCAATAGTAAAGAATCCTTTAAAAACATTCCTGGATCCAGACGGTGATCCGGTTACTCCCAAAATCTTATCAGTTCTCCCTTATGCCCTTTCTGACATTTCCTGAAAATTTCATCAAAATCCGTCCATGACTTTTTGAGTTATGTTGCTAACAAACAAACAAACAAACAAACAAACAAACAAACAAACAAACCCTGCTGATCACATGACCTCCTTGGCGGAGGTAAATAGAACTGGCTCACCTGAATGAGGACTGCAGATTTCTTCCAGTGTACATAGAAATGTAAATTTAACCTTGAAGATTAAAAAAAACATCCTTAAGTTACAAAAATCTAAAAAAGTAGAAATAATTAGATAAAAAGTCAGGAATGAGGGAAAGAAATTCATTTGTGTTTTCATTTCATATTTTCATTTTGCATCCCAAGATTATGACTGAAACTAAGGATTTTGACTTTTATTTCATATTTTAAACTTTTAAACTCATCATTTTTACCTTTTCTCTTATATTGTGACGTTTTAGGTTCACAATTTTTCATTTTAAATCAAATCTTGACCTTTTAAACTTCCAACTTTGACTTTTAATCCCATATTTTCACTTTTTAAACTCCTGATCGAGAATTTTATCTCATATGTTGGCATTTTAGAGTCACAGTTTTGAATTTTATCTTCTATTTTGACCTTTTAAACTCTTGATTTTGTATTATATCTCATATCTTGACTTTCAAACTGATGATTTTAAGTCTCTGTCTCATATATTTGCCTTTTCAAAACTTTATTTTGACTTTTAATTTTGTATTTTGACCTTTAGGACTTATAAAGTTGACTTTTTATCTCAGATTTGGAGCCTTGAACTCATTTATTTATCATTTATTTGACATGGACACAGTAACATTGATGCTGTGATATTTTATCATTTTGACTTTTTTTTTTTTTAGGGAAAAAAAAAGGTTTTGGGTGAAACACTGACCCTGTTGGACCCTCAGGTTAGACCTAAATTCAGATTTTGGCCCTGCTGTGACTGAGTTTGACACCCCTGGTCTAGATCCATCAGTGAAGTATTTCAAACTGTTTTCTTGTTTAATTTTGATGATTAGAGCTCACAGAAATAAAAAAAAAATCACTAAATCTCTAGATATTAGAATATTGTAGAAAAGTCTGGTTCTCGAAGGTTCCTGAGCCGTCTCTCTCTCTCTGGTTCAGTTCACGGTCATGGGGAAGACTGCTGACCAGACTCTGGTCCAGAAGACGATCCCTGACAGCCTCCATGAGGAGAGGTCATCGGTGAAAGGGTCCAGGACATGGACTAAGCGTCCTGTTCCTAGTGTCAAACAAATCCTGAACCACAGACGTCATCAGAGTCTCTCCTGGACTAAGCAGAAAAAGAACTGGTCCATTGTGGTCTCAGTGGTCCAAAGTTCTGTTTTCAGATGAAACTAAATGTAGCATCTCATTTGTAAATCCAGGTCCCAGAGTCTGGAGGAGGATCAGTTCAGTGTTTCCAGTCTCAGTCAGTGATGGTTTGGGGTCCATGTTGGTCCACTGGTCTTTATCAAGTCCAGAGTCCACGTTGTCAGCCGTCTACCAGGAGATTTTAGAGCCTTCATGGAGATCCTGATCCCCTTTTCACTGTCCCACAGTGAAACCAGAACTACCAGAAACTTGTTTACTGACCATGGTTTTTCTGGGTTTGACTAGCCTGCCAACTGGTCTGACCTGAACCCAATAGAGGATCTCTGGAAGATGAGAGACCCCAGACTCAACAATCCGGACCGGCTGAAGGCTGCTATCAGAGAACCTGGGCTTCATAACCCCCCAGCAAGACCACGGACTGATGGGCCCTACGACACGAGCAGGGACGCAGGAATTCATGAAGAAGGAGGTCAGACCAAGCACTGAGAGATCCATGAGGAGGATTTACCAGACGGTCCACATTTGTGGATCATAAATCCTTTTAGCCTGATGTCTGTGATACTCTGATATTTAGAGAGTTTAGAGAGCTCTGATCGAGATTAAACTACAGAAGGCTGAAATACTTCCCTTTGTCTGGGATTAAACCAGAATACATACAGTAGCTTGTAAAAGTATTCACCCCCCTTTAACTTTTCCACATTTCTCAAACATAAATATATTTTATCAGGATTTCATGATAGATCAACATAAAGTGGAGCATTGTTGTCAAGTAAAAGAAAAAATCTGCAAGTATGGTGTGCAAAAGTCTTCAGCCCCCTGGAGTCTGGACTTTGTGGATCCACCTTTGGCTGCAGGTACAGCTGCAGGTCTTCTGGGGTCTGTCTGGACCAGCTTTGCACATAGAGACTGACATTTTTGCTAAAGAGCTCAATCTCAGTCAGATTTGATGGAGAGCATCTGTGAATAGCAGTTTTCTAGTCTGACCACAGATTCTCACTGGGATTCAGGTCTGGACTTTGACTGGGCCATCCTAACACATGAGTATGCCTCAGTCTAAACCAGTGTTACTAAACCCTGTTGGACCAAAGAGCCAAACGGTTGAAAAATGCCACTGCAAGAGCCATAATCCAATAGTAAAAAGTGACTAAAAAGGCAGGAAAATGGTGTAAAAGTGGCAGTTAATGGCAAAAGACAGCTGAATGGGCAAAAAATAGCAAAGAAGCAGAATAAAAGTGGCTAAAACTGATGACAAAGGGCTAAAATGGGATAAAAGTGGCAAAATAGACTTAAAAGTGTTTAAAAGAAGTGCTAAAATGGGCTTAAAGCAGCAGAAATGGATTAAAAGTGGCAAAAAAACAGGAAAAAATGGGCATTCAATGGAGAAAACTGGGTGAAAAGTGGCAAAATGGGTGTAAAGTCACAAAACAAGATATACAGGCGGTCAAAAAGTGGCAAAAATAAGTGAAAAGTGACTAAAGTGGGCAAAACAGCTATAAAAAGGTGGGAAAATGGCATTTTATGGCAAAAGACAGCTGAAATGGGTGAAAAATTGCAAAGAAGCAGAATGAGAGTGGCTGAAACTGATGAAAAAGGGCAAAAATGGGATGAAAGTGGCAAAAATCGACATAAAAGTGTTCAGAAAGAAGTGCTAAAATGGGCTTAAAGCAGCAGAAATGGATTAAAAGTGGAAAAAAACTGGGGAAAGGGGAAAAATAAAGGTTGAAAAATAGGTTTTACCATTGAAACCTACTGTCTACGTGTGGGAAACAAACTGGTTAATGTAACTTGCAATGATAAATTTCTGAGGTCAAAGTTTAAAAGAATAGTATTTCAAATAAAACATAAAAGAGCCACAGGTTGAGTATCACTGGTCTAAACCGTCCCAGTGTAGCTCTGGCTCTGTTTAGGGTCGTTGTCCTGCCGGAAGGTCAACCTCTGTCCCAGTCTCAAGTCTTTGGCTGATTCTAACAGGTTTTCCTCTAAGACTGCCCTGTTTTTGGCTCCATCCATCTTGCCATCACCTCTGACCAGCTTCCCTGTCCCAGCTGAAGAAAAGCATCCCCCCAGCATGATGCTGCCACCCCCATGTTTCACAGTGGGGATGGTGCATTCAGGGTGATGTGCAGTGTTAGTTTTCCTCCACACACAGGGGACCGGGTCAGCCTCCAGCAGAAACTTCAGTCTTCTGCAGTGGTTGAACCCTGACCCCTAAAATACACCAGTACGTGTTCGGTCCATCTCTGGGGCAGGAAGTGTCGCTGAAACCAAACTAAAATATCAGAGTAAAATACTCTGTGTTAACACCAGACGATGCCAGACCGTATTTCCTTTTCACTACCACGCCAAAAGGCGTAGCAGAGCCCGTAGTCAACAGGTCAGAGGAGCAGAAAGAAGCGCATTAAAAAGTTACTGACCTGTGGTAGAAGCAGAAAAATCCACATGAAAGAACAAAACAGAGACAAAGTTCATCCTCCTGCAGTCAAGAACAACAGCTTCACGTGTGTTTATGTTAAATGGCACTTCAGTAGTTTCTACCTGCACGGCCAGGCGTGATTCAGTAACTACCATGAAACTCCTCGGTCTCGAGGGTCTAGCAGTCCAGCGGCGCTGCAAACGCAGTCAGTGGGTGCTGACGGGCGGCGGGGCACGCAGTCAAACTGCAGTGCAGTGGTGATGGAGCGGAGGCGTATCTGGTGAATTTTAGGGGTGAAGGTTGCTGCTGGAGTCCCAGAGATGCTGCACTCTAAACCAGCGGTTTTCAAAGTGTGAGGCGGGTCTCCCCTGGGGGGCGCCACAGGACTTCATGGTAGGCACCAGAAAAAGGGTAACCTTGCAAAGCAGATGGATACGCCCGTTTCTGTGTTTCTCACTGGCGAATCCATCTTGCAAAGCTCCCATCTGAACCGAGGGGCAGTACTTTCAGGCGCGGCGGAGTCGTGACGTAAACAAGCAGCAGCAAGAGCTGGTGCAGTTATGGAGGAAGACGTTAGCGTGGATGCTGCTAAAGCGCCAGTTTTATCAGAACCTGATCACGTTTCTTCGTTTGTTGTTTTCAACATTTCAAAAACAACAAAAGTCGAGTTATGATCCTCCTCTGTAGCGGCTACGTCACGTGTTTTGTTGCTCTGATTGGCCCGTTAAGATGTGACAGACAGAACGTTCATCCAATCACCCTCCGAGTGTTTTTTCAAAGGCTCTGCCCTTTCCCAAACACCGTCTATTGGAGTTTTTCCAGATGAATGTGTGAAACACATCCATGGTCAGGTTAGAAAAAGGGGGTTAGCTTTGCTAACTTCTGCTGTGCACCGTGCAGATTGGACAGATTTATGGTTCATGCTGCTGACGTTAGGATTTTCCTGCTGATGCCTGACAGCCGCAGTGTTTAACTAGCAAAGATGTACAGGAATAACCTGACACGCCACATGGATGTGTTTCACACATTCATCTGGAGAACATCTCATTCACAGCGTTTGGGAAAGGGCAGAGCCTTTGAGAGTGTGATTGGATGAACGTTCTGTCTGTCACATCTCCACGGACCAATCAGAGCGACAAAACACGTGATGTAGCCGCTACCGATGAGTAAACTCCATTAAAGCTGCATAATGGTAACCATGGCAACTGTAGACATGTTAGTGCTCGACTTTTGTGGTTTTTGAAAAGAAAACAACTCACTGCTGTTCTTTGTTCTTCTTTTAACCAAGAAATGTCGGCGAGTTCTGATAAACTGGCGCTTTAGCAGCATCCACGCTAATCTCTTCCACCATAATTGAACCGGCCCGGTTGCTACTTGTTTACGTCACGACTGCCCCTCGACGCTGATTGGTCCTGTCACTTTGTAACCGGGCCCAAACAGTTCAGACGGGAGCTCTGCAAGATGGATTCACCAGTGAGAAACAGAACATCTCAGAAACGAAAGACATTTATGAGATTATAAAGGTGGATATTTACAAGCAAAAAAACCCTCATAATATCCAAGTTTAAGTATAAATTTTGACTTCAAGTCTAAAACGTCAAGATTTTTGGATCAATAGTATCATGAAGTACATGAAACCAAACTGAAATCAGCGCCTGGACAGCACCAGTTTAGAAAGTGTCTCTCTGTCTAGATGTGAATGGAAAAGTGTTAATCCTGTCCTAATCTCACCGTTAGATCCTTATTGATCAGCTCCAATAAAAGACATCATTGTTCAATCTCCCAGTGCAGCACTAGTGACAGGAAAATGACTTCATCTGTCGGACTTTCCCTCCTCACCATCAGACATCGTTGACGTTATAACCTCAAAAACTCAAAGTTGACATGGGTACAGTTTAAAATTACCATGTTATGCTCTCAGCAGATTTTTGGAGCAGTCAGTATAGATGAGTTTAGTCTAGAGCAGTGATACTAGATGTGGCTCTTTTAGGTCTGCATTCTAAATATTACACAAGAAAACCTTAAAAAGGCTAACTTTTTTGCCCTTTTTCACCATTTTTTGTCACTTTTCATCCATTTAAGCCACCTTTGTCATTAAATACCACTTTTGTTGCCCATTTTTGCCCTTTTTCACCATTTCTTCTCCCCATTTTCACTCATTTAAGCTACCTTTTGCCATTAATTGCCACTTTTTTATGCAACATTTTACTCATTTTTTGCCACCTTAAACTCAATCATTGTCACTTCTCACCAATTTTTGCTACTTTCTGACCTTTTTCCATTTTTTACTCACCCTTTTTTGCCCTTTTTCACCCATTTTTGTTGCTTTTGTTGCTATTGTACTTCAAGCTGTTTATTTCTTTACCACTTAGATTGTGGCTCTTGCAAAGGTATTTTTCAACAGTTTATCTCTTTGGTTGAGTAACATTGGTCTAGAGAATTTTCTGCACATTATCTGTTTTTGTATTGGGTTGTTGACTCGAACAAACATTTGCATAAAGAACGTTTTTTTGTCCGCTTGTGTTGATAAAGGTATTTAAATTTTCAGAAAAACACCTGAGATGAATCCTGATTAAAAATTTTAATCTATTGACAGCCCTGATATAAATATACAACTTTAAAATAAAAAAAAAACCCATTGTTTTTTGTGAATGTTTAATCTTTAAAATGTTGAGTCTCATTGACTTTATCATGGCTGTTTAAGATCTTTGCTAAGAGCCCGCTATGTTGGGGTTTTGTCCCTGATTTCTCTGAGTGGGTCCTGGGGGCCTCGAGTCGGGGGGGCTGAGGAACCAAGGTTGTGAAGCACTGCTCTGAACTTCAAGTGTTTCCTCCACATTTACTAACTCAGCCCACGGATAGACTCAGACTTTGCCACAGAAGGAAATATCGGTCTGAGCACGCTCCATGACAAACATGTGACACACCCCCCCCCCACCTCAAAGAACAAATTAGGCAAAGAAAAATGAGAAACTTTACTGAATGTGTTTTAATCAAGTTGTCAAGGAGCAAAGTCAGATTTTCTTGGGACACATGAAAGTGTTCAGGTTGATCCTCTGATGGTTGAAGGTGCTGATTAGGCCGTACTCTTCCACACAGACAGACATAAATAAACTGGCATACATTCAGCAAACCCATGTCAAGATGGAGGCTATCTTTACCACATGGAGTGACTAGGAGTTAGCGCAGGATGAGCTAGATGATCTCCATCTAGTTCTGGAACAAAGTAAAAAAATCCTTCTGTTAAAACCCTCTCAGCTCCGAGGCTGAACAGTCATTCCAGCTGCTGTTCTGTACGAGCTTCCGTTCTTCTCATGGAGCGTCCCATACTTTTGGAATAGTCTATCTCCTCCTCCTACTTTGGTCCGTCTTCTATTTACAAACCCTATTACAAATGATGGCTAGTATATGAACTCAAGATTGTGTTTTCCTTCCAGGGTCCCAAAGGTTAAAGGTCACATGTTACAAGTCCATAAACCAAACCTCGGAATCACTGTTCGTGTACATCTGAGCACACGTTAGGCATTTCTGTCCCACCTGATCTTCCTACAAAGTGCGTGTTTCTGCTTGTGTTTCTAAAGCGTGAGGTGCAGGTAGGCAGCTTTGTGATGATTTGAAGGGGCAAGCTTAAGAGCAAAAGTCAGGCCAGCGACTGTTGGTGCTACCGTGTGTCTGCAGCATCGTCTCTCAGCTGGTGTAGCCGCCAGCGGTCAGAGGGGCAGTCACAGGGCTTATTAAGCCACCAAAACCATGAGGATGACACTTTTTGTTTAGAATTGGAGGAATCGGGGCTTTAGGTTCACTCTGAGAGCCAAATCACAGGAAAACTAGGGAAACTGTTCAGTGTGTTTGCCAAATGCTACCTGGTAGCTTGGAGATTTAGAGCTGCGGGAGGGAGGGGGGTTTGGTCCTCAGTGTCAGTAGTCTAAACTTGTTGGTCACTCCCTGTGCTGGAGATGTGGGGCACAGAGAGGGAGCAGCGACACTTCCTGTCAGACTGATCTGCATGCGTTGCATTGTAGCTGGGATCCATGCAAGGCAGAGGCTTTGAGGAGCGCCATGGTCATGTCTGAGGAGTGGGCATAGTCCAAGTCTGCCCACTAATGACAGAGTAAGAAGTTCTGCACCCATAGCTTGTGCAACAAAGAGTTCAAGCAAGCCCAGCCATAAATATACTGAAGGTAGGAGTAGTTTGGCGGCCATGTTGCTGTGTGATTTGTTCAAAAGACTGACACTCCTCCTTTAGAAGAGTCCTGAACCCAACAGGGGCTCACGCACTGGAGGAGTGACTACATAGGCATGACACTTTCAAACTCATGGTTGTTTTAGAGTTCAACGCCCATCTCGCCGGGTAATTTCTCAGTTAGGAGGTCGAGTTTCCTCCTTTGAATAAATTCTGGACCCAGGCGAGGGGCGTGGCCTGATGTCAGGAGTCGTCGTCGGTGTCCTCTATCAACACCTTGGTGTCACGGGTCTTGGACCTAAGGTAAGAAAAAGAAGGAAGTGTTAATACCCTGTCAGTGTGAGCTTAATATCATAGAAACCTCCCCAGTATGAATCAGATGTGTGGTGGAGCTGATGGATGGCTGCTCTCTCCTGGACTACAGCCAACCAGGCTGACCAAAACACAGCATCCTTTCAAATGATAGTGATGTAGCGACATCTGCCTGCTGATATGGGAAGTACCTGAGGCAGTGATACTCAACATGTGGCTCTTTAGTGATGATTTGTGGCTCTTTTAAGTCTTAGTTTGAAATATCATTCCCGGAAAACCTTTAAAAGGGAAACTTTGACCTCAAAAATGATCCATTTTAAGTCACATTATTCAGGTTTATCCCACACATACAGAAGGCTTCAATTTTATTCTTGTCTGTGTATTTCCTTTGCCCTTATTTGCCCCTTTTTTCAATCTTTCTTTTCACTTTTTATACATTTTTGCAGCTTTTAACCCATTTTGCCACTTCTCTTTGCTACTTTTTTCCCCATTTTTGCCACTTTTTCACCCAATTAAACTGCCTTTTGCCCATTTTTGCCACTTTTTTGCTGCTTTTTGCCCATTTTAGTCACTTTTCACTCATTTTTTTGCTACATATTTGCCACTTTTGACCATTTTGCCACCGGTAACTAATGTTTCTGTCACTCTTCACCCATATTTGCAACTTCTCGATACTTTTTTCCAATGTTTTCCAATATATCCTCCTCTTTATTTGCAATATTTTTCCCATTTTTTTTGCCACTTGTCGCCCATTTAAGCTGCTTTTTGCCACCTTCTTGCTGCTTTTTGCCCATTTTAGTCACTTTTCACTCTTTTTTTGCTACATATTTGCCGCTTTTTGACCATTTTGACAATTGTTTTTGCAACTTTTTTCCCATTTTTGCCACATATATCCTGCTTTCTGCTATTTAGAAATTTTCCCCCCTTTTTTGCCATTTTCGGCCATTTCATCTGTCTTTTGTCCATTTTTGCCACCTTTCTGCCACCTTTCTACCCGTTTTAGTCACTTTTCATTCATTTGTTGCTTCATATTTGCTTGTTGAACATTTTGCCACTTCTTTTTGCATTTTTTCCCCCTTTGTCACCACTTGTCGCCCATTTAAGCTGCCTTTTGCCCATTTTCGCCACCTTCCTGCTGCTTTTTGCCCATTTTAGTCACTTTTTAACTCTTTTATTGCTACATTTTTGCCGGTTTTTGACCATTTTGCCAATTGATTTTGCTACTTTTTTCCCAAATTTTTGCCACCTACATCCTACTTTTTTGCTTTTTACATTTTTTCCCCTTTTTTGCCACTTTTTGCCCATTTAAGCTGCCTTTTGTCGATTTTTGCCACCTTAAAGCTGCCCTTCACCCATTTTTTGCCACTTTTTTGCTGCCTTTTGCCCATTTTTGCCACTTTTTTGCTGCTTTTTGCCCATTTTTGTCACTTTTCACTCATTTTTTTGCTACATATTTTCCACTTTTTGACCATTCTGCCACCAGTAACTAATGTTTTTGTCACTCTTCACCCATTTAAGCCAATTGTGGCACTTTGCCACTTTTCTCCACATTTTTGCCAATTTTCACCCAGTGTTTATCATTTTCTGCCTATTTTTTCCCCTTTTTTGCCCATTTTTACCACTTTTTTGCCCCTTTTGACCATTTTTGCCACCTCTCACTTATTTTCATTGCCACTTCAACCCTTTATTGCCACTTTCACCACTTAGATTGCGGCTCTTGCAAAGATATTCTTTTAACAAGTTGGCTGTTTGGTTGATCAGGGTTGAGTAAAACTGGTCTAAAGACTTTAACATTCATCTACATGCATGCTCTGTGCTTGGCAGAGACACCAGTCAGTCCCTCAAGAGACACCAGGCTCATTCAGTTTTTTATATTTACACTGTTTTGGCTGTGTTGAATGACCACAACTCAAATTTGCCAGAGAATATTCATTTTTAAACATTTTTTAGGATCAAAGTCTCAGTTCCTTAAATAGCCTAAAATGGCTAAGCTATATAAAAACCGACACTTTTGTTCCTAAGGACCAAAAACATTTTTTGGTCCTACATTTATCTGAACATAAACTAATACATCCATCTACATTCAGATTTCGTTTTGGACTGTTAGCTTTTATACCTTTCCACCAGATGGCGCTACTGTTTCCTATTCAAAGCTGCCAGGAAATTTCCCACTTTTGACTTTTGTCTGCGAGGATGCCTTGGTGAGGAAATTAAATACTGGTGTGTGTGTGTGTGTGTATATGTGTTTTATTATTTTATTTGACTTTTTGTGATTTGTTCTCTTAAAATCTGTGGAGTTGTGTAAACATGCTGACCTTTAAAGGGTTAAAACCCCCCAAATATAATCAATATTTGATATGTATATTCCAGAATCGTTTAAGGGAGAAAATATTATTAATATTTAATATTTTTACAGCTGATTTTAGGAAGCTGATATTTTTTGTCCTTATTGAGGTTAGGATATTAAAGGAACTGTTAAGGGTTAATATTTAAAATGTAAAGGAGAGCTCTAGGACAGGATATCTACACTTTAACTGTGTCTAAAATCTAACTCACTACGGAGCCCTTGTGGTCATGTGACTACCATGACGCCACTCACTACAGTGGAAGAATGAGTGTTGAAGTTGAGCCACCATGACTTTTAGTCAATAACTACATTTAAGGGTTATTTAGGTTTGGAATTTCCCCTTTCAGGACTAACAAAGGAATATCTTATCTTTAGGAGCCATGACAGAACAGTCTACCAAACACAGCTGACCTGTTTTAACAACACAATACAAAAACAGCTGTGGAGTTCTCCGCTGCTCTTAACCCTGACCTTAATAACCCTATATCACGCAGCACTCTCACAGACAGGAGGCAGACTTAACTTTTTTCTTCAGATCTGAAACAGAAGAGTTAAACACAGGGGTGCTAGATCTTAGTAAAGCCACTATTGTCAGATAAAAGCGTTCTTTAGAGCAGCTGTCTGATGTTTGAATCCACTCTCTCTTTAGCTGTCAGCCAGCAGCGGTAGGATTTGTTTCAAGAATACCAACCCTAACGTCTATGTCACTGTCTTATTTCACTCTAAAGAAGACTTTAGACGCTGATGCTACTAATGTTTGATAGAGGCAGGGTCCTTATCTGTTCAGTTCTAACCCACCAGGTCTTTATTTTCACACCAGTGATTGCTGCTCACAGAATGCAGGTGTAGAGCAGGTTTGGTTGGCTTTACTGTTGAACTAAAGGCTCCGCCTTCTTCTAAAATACCATCTTAGTTTGGATGTGTTGTTCAGACTCACTGTGAGGCCAGCCGCGGCCTGCGTAGGCTCATACTGTAGCTCCTCTTCCAGCTCTTCTTGCCCTGTCGGTTCCTGACTCCGTCCTCCTGGTCCATCATCTGCTCCAGCAGCGTCTGGTCGTCAGCGTTCAGCGGAGCCACGCTGATGTCTCTGACCGCCCTGAACTCTCCACAGTTATTCAGGTGTTCGTTCTCCAGACGAAAGAAGTTCCACACGAAACGTCTGGGAGGGGAAACAAATATGTGATAGTTGTACTGATAGTTGTGGTGAAGAACGTGTCATTGAACAATCATCAGGCCTACAGCCTGATGTCAGCACCTACACTCACACTAGTCCTGTAGGATGTTAAAGCATTCCTGACGCCCCCGAGACCCCCACTGACCTACACTCTCACTGCTCCAGGCCCAACCGGGCCTAGACATGGATCATCTCCACACCACATCAAACGGGCATACACTATAGTGCCAAAAGTATTCACTCACCCATCCAAATAATGTAAATCAGGTGTTCCAATCACTTCCATGTCCACAGGTGTATAAAATCATCACCTAGGCATGCAGACTGTTTCTACAAACATTTGTGAAAGAATGGCTCGCTCTCAGGAGCTCAGTGAATTCCAGCGTGGTACTGTGATAGGATGCCACCTGTGCAACAAGTCCAGTGGTGAAATTTCCTGGCTCCTAAATATTCCACAGTCAACTGTCAGTGGTATTAGAACAAAGTGGAAGCCATTGGTAACGACAGCAACTCAGCCACCAAGTGGTAGGCCACATAAAATGACGGAGCGGGGTCAGAGGATGCTGAGGTCATAGTGCGCAGAGGTCACCATCTTTCAGCAGAGTCAATGGCTACAGACCTCCAAACTTCATGTGGCCTTCAGATTAGCTCAAGAACAGTGGTAGAGAGCTTCATGGTATGGGTTTCCATGGTAACAGCTGCATCCAAGCTATACGTCACCAAGTGCAATGCAAAGCACTGGATGTGGCGGTGTAAAGCATGCCGCCACTGGACTCTGGAGCAGTGGAGACACGTTCTCTGGAGTGATGAATTGTGCTTCTCCATCTGATGGACACGTCTGGGTTTGGCAGTTGCCAGGAGAACTGTTCTTGTCTGACTGCACTGTGCCAAGTGTAAAGTTTGGTGGAGGGGGGATTATGGTGTGGGCTTGTTTTTCAGGAGGTGGGCTTGGCCCCTTAGTTCCAGTGAAAGGAACTCTGAATGCTTCAGCATACAAAGAGATTTTGGACAATTCCATGCTCCCAACTTTGTGGGAACAGTTTGGGGATGGCCCCTTCCTGTTCCAACATGACTGTGCACCAGTGCACAAAGCAAGGTCCATAAAGACATGGATGAGAGAGTTTGGTGTGGATCAACTTGACTGGCCTGCACAGAGTCCTGACCTCAACCCCATAGAACACCTTTGGGATGAATTAGAGCGGAGACTGAGAGCCAGGCCTTCTGGTCCAACACCAGTGTGTGACCTCACAAATGAGCTTCTGGAAGAATGGTGAAAAATTCCCATAAACACACTCCTAAACCTTGTGGAAAGCCTTCCCAGAAGAGTTGAAGCTGTTATAGCTGCAAAGGGTGGACCAACATCATATTAAACCCTATGGATTAAGAATGGGATGTCACTTAAGTTCATATGCCAGTCAAGGCAGTTGAGCGAATACTTCTGGCGATATAGTGTATCTTAGTGTCATTCTTTTTAATGTTGATAATAATGGCTTACAGCTGATGAAAACCCATCAGCTAAATCAGCTAATGAACTCAAAACACCTGCAAAGGTTTCCTGAGCCTTTAAATGGTCTCAGTCTGGATCAGGAGCTACACAATCATGGGGAAGACAAAAGTAAGACACAGGAGGTCACTGCTGAAGAAGCTGGTTGTTCACAGAGTGCTGGATCCAAACACATTCATGGAAGATGAATGGAAGGAAAAATATGGAAGAAGGAACACAAACAGCAGGGAGGATTGAGAAACAAAGCTCATTCTTCGCTGTGCTTGACTGGTCAGCAAACTGGTCTGACTTAAACCCTGTAGAGGATCTCTGGGGGATGGAGAAGAAGAAGATGGGAGACACCGGAACCAACAGCACAGAGGGGTTGAAGGCCGCTATCAGAGTAACCTGGGCTTCACCTCAGCAGTGCCACAGGCTGATCGCCTCCATGCCACGCCACATCCCTGCAGTAATTCATACAAAAGAAGCCCAGACCAAGTACTGAGGGCTGTACATGTTCATACTTTTCAGTAGCCCTACATGTCTGTGTTAAAAAAAAACCTTTTTAGTGGTTTTCAGTGATATTCTGAGATC